>NC_057692.1:5590739-5670739 GCF_014466175.1 Vespula pensylvanica | reverse complement strand
GTATGTGTGTATGTATGTATGTATGTATGTATGTATGTATGTATGTATGTATGTATGTATGCATGCATGTATTGACACTCGTTTGACTACGTTAAGTAAGTTTTTTTTTTTTTTCGAATAATCGATAAAATATGAATCACTGTTCAAATGAAAATTCAACTGAAATTGATCGGTCGATCGATCGATCGATTTACCAAGAACGATAAAAATGAACATTTTGCCATTATATATATGTGTATGTGTTTAGAATTTATGTTCGTATTATATACATGAACTTTTGCAAATAACGTCCGACGGGCAATAATAAAATGATGTATATAACATAAATATAGCTTCGAGATAGTTTGCAACGTCGCGAATTAATAATGAATTATATCTCTAAGCGATTTAAACTTAGATTTATCAAATATTTATACCGCGATTACATAACGAAACCTTACGAATTTCTCGTAAAGAAATGTGAACTATTATAAACCCTGAATATTATAACGCGTTCGTTGATCAATACGAAGAAAAAAAGAAGTATTGAAAACGTGCGTATCTGTGTACGAGTGCGAAGGTTTAAAGTTCGCTATCTAAAAGAAAATTTGCTAATAAACAAGAAAGAAAAAAAGATAAAAAGAAAGAAAAAGAAAAAAGATCTATTCTTCCTCTCATACATACGATCGCTAATCCTTCGATCGAGCGGTGATCTATTTCTTTAAATCTTATCCGTATATTTTTATAATGCATTACGGAAAAGGGGTACGGACAGATTTATCGATATTCCATCGAAACGCGTAAAATTAAATTTAACGATCGTTAAATTTAAATCGATCTTCATCGATCATCGCTCGGTCTTCTCGGTGAAAAGAGAAAAGACAAATACATATATACATATTTTCAATTACCGACAGTCCGATGACGAGAATTGATGTTGAATCGTGGATTAAAAAGGGAAACGATGTATCCGTGGTTTTTATTTTTTTTTTTTTCGATAGAGACAACGATTGGGATACTGTTCTCGATAAAAAAAAAAAAGAGAGAGAGAGAAATAAGTAAAAAAAAAAAAAAAAAAAAGAAAGAAGAAAGAAAAAGAAAAAAGAGAATAAACGATCGAGACGCGATCCCGCGTATACCTCGAATCATTTTACACGAATATTCTGTAAAGTAAAAGCTAAAGAAAGGAAATAAAGAAAAGAAAAGAAAAGACAAGAGAAAAAGAAAAAAAAGAAAAGAAAACTCGAAGAATGGATCATCGAAGAGGTATCGATTAGTAAATATCAAACGAGTTATCGATAGCCTTTGATTGATGCGTTGTCGTGAAAAGTAAAGAAAACGTTCACACCATTATATTATATTATAATATTAGGCGATTATCTAACGCGTAAGATTTTATTATTATATTACAAGTTATATAGTATATATATATATATATATATATATATATATATATATATGACTTAAAGAAAAGAAAAACAAACGCTGATATCGTTCCGAGTCCTACGAAGCTTCTGCCGCTAGATAATGAATTAATTAACGTTTACTTATCATCAGCGATGGTAGTATCGTGAGTACTAATATACGTGCCGATTGGTAATAATGATAATAATTGTTTCATTTCGACGCTTTCGTTTTCGTGAGATAAATTTAAAAGGGAGAAAGAAAAAAAACTCTGACGATCGGAATCGACAAAGAAAGAAAAAGAATCTAATCCTATAGATTTATATTTGAAAATTCGTATTCCGCATGGTTTCACTTTTGACTTTTACGTCAATCTCGATCCAATCTCACTTCATCCCAGGAAAAGATATCGATATATAGATATCGTAGCTTTTTATTTCCATTCCTTTCGCGGTTTTGTTTTTAATGTTGTTTCTATTTCAGGCACGATCTCGTTACTCTTCGATATAAATCAATCGTTTCTATAACTCTCTTTTCTCCATCGCTTTTCTCTTGTAACGGAGAGAGAAAAGTTCTCTTTTTATTTAATTGAGTTAAATTAATCAGGAAAAGCTCGACGTTGATTGCAAAATGTACGAAAAAGAAAATAATAAGTTTTAATCGGTGGAAATGCGGGAATTATATTTAAATATTTAATGGTCGAGGTCGAGAGTATATCGACACCGTAACTCTCCGTTCTCGTTTTCATAGAAAGAACGAAGTTCTATAAAAAAAATATCTGTAAAAAATATTAAACGAAACGAAATAAATTTCTCGAACGAAAGCGTCGATTATGCCGACGGACAAATCGATTCTACCTCGTTGATTCAACAGAGAACATTCTAAGTGACAATCGTGCTGTATGTAAGTAAATACGTACAACACGTACAGAATTCTTACGATTAACCGTGATCCTTCGACGAGCAGCTAAGAATTAATAAAAAAAGAAACAAGAAAAAAGTTAAAAAAAAATAGAAGGAAAAAAAGAAAAATTTCAAAAAAAGAAGGAAGAAGAAAAGAGAACAAACGAACAAACGTATCAAACGTTGCTGCGTATTTGCGAACGAGACACGATCGATAACAATTAAAAAAAAAAATAAACGGATAATATATCTTTTGTAATTTATATTCGGGAACGAAATTAAAAAAAAGAAAAAGAAAAAAAAAGAACAAAACAAAAAAATAGACAAAAAAAGAAAAAGAAAGAAAAAAAGAAAGATAGTCCGCCATCGATCAAGTTACAAGTATTAATACTTACAAGTCATTCTCCTATTTTTTCTACCTGGTCGCACGAACACACGCACATGCAGATAGAGTTCAGACGTGCATGCACGTTAATCGATTCATCGAATCGATATGTCGAAGCAATTAAATCGTAATATCGTGTCGGAGATTCAATCGTGAATGTATTTTACCATAGCTGCTCGTCGGTGCTTTATAGAAAAGATACCTTTGTCACTTGTCGCTTACACGAGAGAAAGATAAAGAGTGATAGTGAGAGAAAATGAGAAGGGCTCGTTGTGTCGATGAACGAGTATGGAATACGAGTATACATGTCGAGAAAATGAACTTCGAGAGATTTATGAGAATACGTCGTTCGAATGAACGTTGCGCTTGTATGAAAGAAAGTGTGTACGAATGAGTGGACAAGCAAGAAAATAAAACGACGAAATAAAAAAGGAATTAATTAAGTCAATCGCTTTAACTTGGACAGAGAAAGAATGAGAAAGAGAGAGAGAGAGAAAGAGAGAGAGAGAGAGAGAGAGAGAGAGAGAATGTTATTTTCTTTCCACGTTTCGTCGATTTCTTCCCTCGACAAAATCAAACACTCGTCTATCCCTTTTTCTAACAAGCACAACAACGTTGTTCTAGTCTGCTCAAGCTATCAGTTCTATTTCTTCTTCTTCTTTTTTTTTTTTCTTTTTTGCAAATGATGCTCCAACATAGCGGAGATAGTGCTCGGACGCAAACGCACGAGAAAAAAAAAAGTAAATCACTAAACGAATAAGAAATAAAAACGCAAGAGAAATAAGAGGAGGAGGAGGAGGAGAAGGAGGAGGAGGAGGAGGAGGAGGAGGAGGAGATTTGCGAGCGTTTTAAAATAAATTTTAAGATTACGATTTTAAACGACGATTATATATACATATACATATATATATATATGTGTGTATGTATGTATATATAGTAATTATATCGATAGTTGAGCGGACCGAGCGAAGGAAAATATTACAATTATGTTATATACATACATATATATATATATATATATGTGTGTGTATATATATATATGTATATACACGTATATATACACACACACATATATATATTATACTATATTATATTATACTAAATTATATAGCCACGTAAGCAGAGTCATATGTATGGCGAGTTGTACATTTATAATAGACATACAGACGCAATAATAAAAATCATACTCCGAAGGATGCTTTCACTCTCGTATTAAGAACCGACCGACTCTCGTATTTATTATAAAATGAAAACACAAGATCGAGCATAACAAGATTATACTATACATACGGAATATTACCGTGGGACCATGTCCAAGGTAAATATTTACATATGGTGTACTTTTTGAAAACCCACAGGACAACGGGAAACATAATTAAGACGACCCAAAGAGACTTTATGTGTAATAATCTGCGGACGTACGTGCATGTCCAATTCTAATTAAGAAACTAGAATTATGAAAGGGCTCTTTGTCGTGGTAAACGACGAGTTCATTTCATTTCATTATAAAACTTTATGCGGTGTTGTTCATCGGCTAAGTTTTCTACGTATGTTGTCTCGTTGATATAGTTTATCGGTAGGGAATATCCTTTTTAAATGGATACATTATTTTATTTTATTTTGTCGAGACCAAGACTGCATTGAAAGAAAAAAAAAGAAATGTCTCATGTTTTTATTTCTCTTTGATTACAATTCTGACATTAATTTAATCGGTATATCTCTTGCGAATAAAGTAATATTTGGAAATTACAGATATCTCGTACAAAGACCAATAACAATTTCGTTATCTACTTTTATTTTCTCGTTTGTATTGATCTCACTTATTATCTTTATCAGTATCGTTATTATTATTATTATTATTATTATTATTATTATTATTATTATTATTGTTGTTGTTATTCATATTTACATAGATATTTATTGCTATCTATACTTGTTATCTATCTATCTTTGTCTCTCTTTTTCTCTATGTTTCATCGAAAGAGAGAAATAGGAACGAATAGACAACGAATGAGAAGGAAATACAATTATTGGATATGTAATATCATGCTATCACGTTCGTACTCTTATAATTTAAAATGATATCAGGCACATGAACGAAGTACGATAATTAACTCGAAATAAAGACGAACTTGTGCGGAATCATACGTTTAATAGGTGGAATGAGCATAATGTCCGTTTTCCTGCTCGAAACCACAAAACCCAAATCGAGTTACATCATGAAGGGCATACTAAAGGTAGCGTAGTAATTTGGCCATCTTGTATATTACGTTCAAGTAATTTGCATAGCGTTTTTTTTATGAATTAACAGGCTTATAACAATTACAATAACAATGATAATAATAATAATAATAATAATAATAATAATAATAATAATAATTAAGAGTAGAAATTTTGTGTATACGAGAGAAAATTGAAACGTTAATTATAAATTCAGTTTGTCTAAGAATAGATATATTCGTGTAACTAGTAAAAAATAATATCTTAAATTTATCGATGGCTAATTAAAAACTTTTATTTCGTTGTTTAGAAAATACTATGATCATTATAGTTTATTCGCTGGTTCGTATTAAAGAGTAATAAAAAGATAGAAAGATATTCTATATTAGCGGTCACAAATTAAAAAAGTTTAGCATTTCTCTAGCGGTGTACATGCAACTGGGCATCATTCCCCTTGGATGTTTAAAACCATCCAGGTGGAGATGTAAGCACCCTCGGACGATTATTTCCACTTGTCCGCGGGTGAATGCCAAACACGTAAAAGCAGAAGCCGCAGAGACCCTGTAATTAACTTCGCTCGAGTAAAAATCGATATTCATTCGCGGCAACGAATAACTTTTTCTCTCATTTCCTTTCTCCCTTTATTTCTTTCCTTCTTTTTTAGTTTTTCATTGTTTTTATTTTGTATTATAAGAAAATAATAAAAATTGCTCGATAAAATATACGAAGAGAATCGGAGTTAGAAATCGTTACGTTAGATCGTTCGTGTATGCCAATCGAAAAGAGGCATTGAATTTTTGATGAGATAGTTGGCCCTATAACGTACATTTCCTGCGGTTTTCAACGATGTTAGGATGCGCTACGGACCATTCTTGGCAGCGGTTTTGTGGTCTAGTCCCTCAACCCCCTTACCCCTCATCCCCACTTCTACGAAAATGTAATAGTCTTTTTATCCGCTTCGCTCGCAGACCGAATGCATAAAGGATCTGAAATTTCTCTCTGTCGTTTATAACGAGTACTTCCTATAAATCTATTTCAATACTTTTCTACTCTTACGGGTCAATGCGTGTTCCTACGTATGAAAATAATAAGCAAAAGATGTCTTCTTCATCAAGTTTTATCGATTAATTATGAATTTATGATTTATTGTTCAGACATATTTTAAATAGGTCAAATAATATGCGATGTCTTTTTTTTTTTTTTTTTATGTATCGAACATCAATTATTCGTTAATAACAGCAGCGATATAATTTACAAGTTTACAAGTCATTTTCTTGATTTTTTTTTTTTATTAAAAATTTTGACGTAGAATGATAATAATGATAATGAAGATAAGGTTCAGGTTCGCGTATGTTCCATATCGGTAATGGACCTTGCAAATGTACATACCATACGCTCGAATAATCAGGTTAGATAAGTCCAAGATCAAAACCATTGGACGAAGGCCAATGTTAAACTCAGGCCGTTTCTAACTCGAAGGGAAAAGTTTTGAAGAAACAAAAAACATTAAGATTGATTCGATTGTTTTTCAGTAACTCGTCTTCTTAAGTCGATCTATTTTCTTACTTGCTTTTTCAAGATCTCTGAACACGTCCAAAAAGGATAACCATTCCATCTTTGTTCCTATGTAATACTTGTAAAAGTGTTTTTTGTATTCTGAATGTTTACACTCAACAGAACAAAATTTTTTCTCTTCTTAAATTATATAATAAATATATATAGATATAAATATATTTTATATATATTTATTATATATATATATATATATATGTATATATATATATTTTAAATCGAACTTTCTAAATCCCTTTTTTTTCAAGAATTAAATTTTTCTCACGTAAGTAATTTTACGATGTATTAAATATAATATGTTTTTAAATAAAAAAGAAAAAAGAAAGAGTAACTACTGAAACAAATGTTCTCCAAAATTGTAGGTGACAGGAGAAGATGCATCGTAGTCTTTGAAAATTTATTCTCACCCTCTACATATATTTACGAGCATCGTACGATGAGAGAAGAGAAACGACGAGAATCAGGGAAAAATTCTTTTCTCGAAGCGAAGAACGGTATTACGTTATTTATTTTAGAATCTGTACGCGCTGTTGTCGAGAATATTTTCACGGAGCGTACTTATTCTTTAATAAATGTCGTCAACAATCAACAAGGTTAATTCTAGAATAAAAGGAGAGTGTATTTTTTGTCCACTTGTCTTACAGTTAAAGGTAAATTTTCTTGAAATTTTTCATCTTTACATTAAGAGAAACTGTCTCATCCGATCCTCGACGATTACTTAATAATTTTTATTTAAAAAAGAACAAAAAGATTAAGATCAAATTTGTTTATCATCTTTGTCTCATCCTTCTTCATTTGTTTGTTAATTTCGTTTCCAATTAATTTACAATGATTTATATATATATATATATGTAAGTACTTATTATAATTTATCATCAACGAAGGAAAATTGCTTTTAGTAAAATTGATTTGGCTTCGTATCGTTTAAGTTCAATCATACATCAAACGTCAGGTTGTGTTTATCGGACGAAAATATGTTGATCGAAGGAAAATTTACACAAAGTGCCGAAAATAGATCGAACAGGAAAAAATTATATATAAAGCTTTGCCTTTACGTTCGGCAGTCATTTTCGGTTTCGGCGTTAAAATCCATTAATTATATTATATAAACTTTCACGAGCAGATGAAAAAGTTTCATTTTCGTCTACGTCGACCAAGTTGCCAAGCGTCTGATGCTTCTTTTTCTAATTCACACCCAGACATAAATTGTAACTTAAGATACATAAACAGAGTTCCTCGTCTGATATAGCTATTTGCATATTAAGTGTCCGCTAAGGATTGCATTTAAATTGTAAATGTAGTCGCCTCGGTGTTTCACATTTCTCTTTTGAAGAATATGTATCCATACGACTCGAATGTAATATAATGAAGTTGTAATAAATTCTATCCTCAAAACACAGTACTCTTTTTTATTATCAAGCAAGGACGAATAAGTTTCTTACGGAATTTTTCTTTTTTAAGTGAAGTTGAAAAGAGATAGAGAGAAAGAAAGATCATTATTCTTAGCGTTGTTTTTAAGTTTGATTAAAGATCTATCTTGAATATTATGACTTATATGCGTTTATATACTTATATTGTATATGTTATATATTTGTTTATCATTACAATATTATATCTACAAATTCACGAAAATTACTAACTCTATACGATAATACTGACTTTAACATTTAACTTCGAAGATATACACTTTAGATAGATATATCTATATTATTCAAGTCCTATTTAATTTTAACACCATAGAACTAATAGTCTGTTAATATTTGTTAAGTATAAGTTATATATGTTTTCTTTCACATTCATGATTCTTGTTTGTCGAAAAAAAAAATTGGATTATAGAGGATCAGAAATATTCATTCGCACAACCTACTTTAACGTACTGGGACTGAATTTAAAAAAAGAAAAGAAAAACATTTTGAAAAATGGTAACATAAAATTATATGTGTCTCCTATGCCACATAAACGTTTATATTTTAGGATTTTCTCGGTTAAGAATGTACGCTTAGTTAGATTAAAGCGGCTACAACTTTTAAACCATGGCTATATATTCAATTTCGAACACAGGTATTAACACACCTAATGGTTTATGTCTCGTAGCGGAAGTTTAATTAAATTTAAAGTTTAATGGTGCGCTCATGTCGTTTGTCGCAACCACCATACGCATACATACATTATCGTCTATTCGTGTACACGATTATTTACAATCGAATTTATTCACGGTTGTTTCGTTTCCAACGCTTCATTTAACTCGAACGAATATATTTTGAATTATAGTAATCCTTTATTTTTTTAGAAATAATCTATAGAAAGATGAAACTTAAATTTTTTCTTTTTTTTTTCGATACATAATAAATTTTAATTAGACCAAATATTATTAAGAATCGAAATTGTCTCGTAATTCATCGTTGGCGTGAAAAATATTAATAAACTTAATTGCATTTAAATTCGTTCTTTTTTTTTTCCCTTTATTTTTTTGTTTTTCTTTTTACTTTATTTCGAGAACTAAAAATAACTCTATAGTATATACTGTAAAATATACGTATCTGGTGATAGTAGTAAGCTATCATTTTGTGATTTATAGCAATGTTATAATTCATAGATATACGGACAGGCTGGATGGAAGTGTATCTTCGATATATGATCTATGATTTCCGCAGACAGCAAATTTCTAGAGCATACTTTACCTTTATCAGGTACGAGTTTACCGAGACGGAAGTCCACTTGACGGTTATGCGATTAGCATCGTTCGATTTATGTTATCCTCTTGTATTCTGAAGAATTATAAAAGAACATTTTCAAATCGTGAAATCATTCGTTCCTTCTCTTTTAAAGAGCAAAGAAAATCAAAACGATTTCATCGAAAAGTAAATAAATTATAAAGTAAGGACGGATCTTTTCTATACGCTTTTATTGAAAGGATCATCAAAATGGATTTTGTTTGGCCGAGTAGAAGTAATTATGCTCAACGTGAATATCCCATCGAAGCGTGTGGATTCGACATCGAATGAAGACACATATCGCCTAGGCGAGATGATCGACGTTCAATAAATATGCTAATGTCAACTCGTCCTCCCTAAATTCGTATATCCATCGCCCTACTGTCCCTTATTCCAGTTTCTATAAGGCTATATAATTTATTTTCAAGGACTAAAGGGAAAACGTTCGATACGTTCCTTTATTATAAATTTAATGATAAAAAAGATGAATCGTATTTAATTAAATAACAATTTTTTAATTTTGCTGAAATTCTTAATTCTACTTTTATTTATTTATTTATTATTTTCTTTATTTTTGTTTATATAGCTTTGATCGTATTATTCGAAGAGTAAGAGACAAGCCGACTTGATGGAATTGATGAAATAATAAAATGGATAAGACAGATATATCAAGGATGAAAATTGAATCTCGCTATAATAGATATATATTCTATTCTATTTCTACTTATCTGCCGACATTTTCGGTTTTCTCCTTTTCGTTATCTTCGTTACCTCGCCGAAGTAAGTCGTAGCTAATTAAGACTGACGAATAAATGCATATGAATTGAACATCGTTAGCTCGACGACTATCTACTCTGTCAGTTTCTTTGAGCGACGTTTGCGTCACGAATACAACTTAAACGAGATAAAATTTTGTGAATTCGTTTGAAAAGAACTTTTTATCGATTCTCGAAAAAATAAAGGAAAAAAAAAAAATCAGAAATGTAGATAGTTCCTGCTCAAAATCTTTATTAACGAAATATATTACGAATAAGCAGTTAAAAGCTCGATGATTTTCGACCAAAAAAAAAATCCACACAAATTTTTCATATATATTTTTTGTTTTTAATTCTTTTTCTTTTTTCTTTTTAATTTTCTTTTTATAATAAAATCGAAGTAATCGCTTTTCATACTTCATTCCTCTTTACATCTTCCTCGTTTTGTCATCGATTACGATGACGTTGTCAAAAGATTCTTGACACTCCAATTTGGAACGAATAATTATTAATTAATGCTAATTAAATTCAAATGATCGATGACGCTTCCGTATGTTCCGCTTTCGATGGTGCCTGTTTTAAAAAATTCTTTTATCAGCACGACACCGCATCCTTCCATCATTACGGAACTTCAAGCAATTTATCGAACGAAACGTTTGAATTTTATCTATCGTTCAGAAAATTTGCGGAAATGAAAGTATTATCCTCAAGGGAATTTCATTTTTCATACCTTCAAATATTATGCGTTTTTAGTTAACATATGATACAGCAAAATGACGTGTTAAAAATTACAAACGAATTACAAATTGGATAAATAAATTAAATGTAAAATACAAACAATCTAACTACATACCATCAGATTGTGAATCTAAAAATTTAATATCGTTACATTAAATACATTCAATGGAAAATAACTTTGGTAGTAATGTTTTGTCGAACTCCGTTAATCCAATTACATAATTAACTTTGATGATCAACATTCTAACTTATATTTCTGTCAATTTCAAATAGTACGGAAGAAAAGAAAAACAAATTCTTGGAAAGTTAACAATGAGCGTTAAATAGACATGAAACGTTGAAATGCCTCGATGGATAATTTTGGTAAGGTTCAAGCGAATCGAAACCAATCGAACAAACTTGCTGCAGTTCTGAAACGTACACATATATAGTGTATCCGAGTATACCATTTCGATTTAACAGAAACGATCGAAGTTTAATTGCCTTCTGCGGGCGCATTCATCGAACTCTTCTACAACAAATGTACAATTCGTTAGCTCTTATTTTAGCTCATTTATATATATATATATATATATATATATATATATATATATATATATATATATATATATATTGAAGCTTCGCTTTCATTAACACTTTCGACCTTTCTCTCTTCTTCTTTAATCATTTTTATTATCCTTCTATTCATTTCTACTTTCTTTTTCATCTATTTTCTATCGACGCATTAAAAAATACTTTTACTGTTTTACTTTCATTATAAGTTTCATGATTACCTATACTATATCTCTTTTAAAAAGCAAAAATAAATAAATAAATAAAAAAGAAAGAACGTTGACGAAACGAATTCAAGAATCGCCATTTCTAATGAAATCCCTGAAGAAGAAAAGTGATAACACGAAAGATCGTCAAAATTTTACTTTAAGGAGTATCCTGTTGAAAAGATTATAAAGTTGGGTCCGTACGTTTATCGGAATCGTCTTTAAAAAAGAGAAGGTATTGTTAAAAGAATCCTCGTAAAAAAGATATAATTATAAGAGAAGTCATAAAAGAAATGATACTTGTGAAAAAAATGTTTGGAAACAAATTTTCGTTCTTTATCGTTTTGTTATAAAATTTGTTATAAATTAGACACATATCGAAATATATCTAATATCTGATATTGATTCGAACTTCAATTCGATTATTAAATTCGAATATTTCAAATTCGGTTACGATATTCAAATTTCTTGCTAATCCACTAAATTGATATTAGTGTTACGAGAATAACCGATTGTTAAGCGATATCTCTGTTAGTAAATCTTCGACAAGGATCGGAGAGTCACGATAGGCATCGTTTATGAATGTCGATGGAATTGTTTCAATTAGAGAGAGAGAGAGAGAGAGAGAGAGGATGAAATGTAGTTGTATACGAGGATGAGGAGATTAAGCCAGCATCGAATCCTGCGTGACACCGTTACAGGGCCAAAGCCATTATCGTAAACACGCGGCCACCAAATTGATTTTAAATTAGGACAGTGGCCTGACGGTCCGTAGACGATCATTATACGCAACGTGTTGTTGTTCACGACCCCGTTTTCGTTCTAACTTACAAATGCTTATCTACGGAGAGTACGTATAAATAATCTATTCCAATATTATATCATCAATAAATATCTGATCGCAATGAAACATGAAACAAATATAACAAATAATTTTTTTTAATTATTACTAAATATCATTATTTATACATATGAAATATTAAAAATCAAATGAAATGCTGTAACGAATATTTCGATCTCCTTAACAAAAATGATATAAATATTTTTGAATAGATTTATATTATTGTTATAATATAGAGAAAGAAACTTACTCTATATATCACGTTAATTTAAATATTAATCTTATACGTACATATATATATGTATATATGAATGTTTCTGATATATCTTGTGTATATACTCACGAGAAAAATATTAGTTGGTTTTATTTGCTCGAACGAGTCAATCGGTCTTCGATGTTCCAATCGACCCAAAGTTTTATCCTTGCTGCAAAGGAAGGACGAGTAAAGCACCACTCAAAGTTCGTTTAAGCCGATCGTAGAATAACTCTCTTCGAGTGGTACTCCAGTAGCGGGAAATCTCGAATCCTTAGTGCAAGTAGATGGCTCGTATGAATCTTGTAAGATTTAAAATCACTTTTTTTCTCCATCTATATTTTCTCCATCGAAATAGTCGTCCATTTGTTTAAACAAAGTAATCTATAAGATGCTTATTGCATTATCGCATTTGTTTATTTTTAACCCGTTTTCATAAGACACTGTTTACCTTTTGTACATGAAAATCAAAGAAAGAAAAGAACTTAGAAAAATCGTTGAATCATTATATCGTACACAGTTATATTTTAAACTAGCAATAAGCAAAATTCTCCGAATATTTGAGAAAGTAAATTCTTCTTTCGTACTTATCATCGAACAAACATCTTTTTAATCTCAAAAATTGTCTTTTAATCGTCACGATACCGGTTCGTCGTACGAACGATTACGCTTAGATCCGTAGTTCTCTTTCCGAAATCACGACGAATACTGTTTCAAGAAGAACTGGTCGAAACACGTTCGTCTCGTTATTGTTGTAATATAAACAAACAATACTCAGCGACAAGAACGAACGAACAAAGCGAGACACGCGGACAAAGCGAGACATTCAAAATAAACTCAATCGGACGAGTCGTAGAAGTCATCGGCGATGATTCAATACTTTTCGTATTGTTTCACTTAGAAAATATTTTGTGGGATCAAGACTATTACGTTGCGATCGAAGAAAAACAACAAAATATATATTCTCAAGGGAAAGGAATCTTGGATAGAGATTCGAGTGATATAGGAAATTCAAATATACATTGCAACAAATTATATTGTGTATAACAATATTTAATATCATATACTTTGCTTATCTTCCGATTGAGACATTTCAACTAGCCGTGCAAAAAACGAATTAACGAATTCGTTCACGGTTTCAATTACCATTGCCTATGAATAATACTTTATTCTTTTTTCTTCTTATTTCTTTTTTGTTATGCTCCTATAAAATTCGTTCGATTCTGAACACTCAATGAAGAAACAATTAGAGATAGTCGTTAACGTTTCTTCAAGGTAGCATGTTAAACGATATCTTTTATTATCGTTATCAACGAAGCGTTATTTTCACCTGTATAACGTTGAACAGTCGCGACGTTATGTATAAATTGCAAGAATTAATTATAGAAAAACGATTTTCTGAAAATTAGCGAAAGAAACTACTTGCTCCTTTTCGCAGTAATATATGTCCTTGAACGGACTAATTTCTTCAAAATTAGATTCCATTCAAGGCAGACAGTGGGTGCCGATAATTTGTTCTTTTGTTCATTCACTATCCCTTTTATTCTTTTTTTTTCTCTCTCTCTCTCTTTCTCTCACTCTCTCACTCTTTCTCTCTCTCTTTCTCTCTCTCTCTCTCTCTCTCTCTCTCTGTCTATCGTACAAATATTCATACATACATTCTGTCTATATTTTTTATTTTATCTGGCCTCGCCCTCGATCGTGTCCGATTCTTATCCGGTTTTATTTTTGTCCGGCCGATAGCTGAAACATTCGTAAGGATGGTGAATGCATAAATCAGAAAAGTTTCAAGGTTTGTGGAAGAGAACATACATTTTCTCTAAAGGAGGAAACACGTTTAGAAAATTACACGGAAATTTCCGAGTATTACGGAACATCTATCCTTGCTGTGAATACCTACACACGTATACATTCACAGTAATTTTCTTTCGAAAGTAAATGCAGTTCCATTATCTCCGTTTAAAATCGAATTAGGGGATACCTCGCACTTCAAATTCGTGCTTGCCATTTACTTCTCTTACTTCGAAACAACTTGCTCAGATATTGTACAACCATAATCTGATTACATTGTAATTAATTTTGTTTTCTATTTATCTCTTCTTTTTTTATCAAGTTACAACACGACGGTGATTTCACTGATCAGAGAACTGATATTCAGCTAAACATATCAGCTAACATGCTCACTTTGCGTAATTTTTAAATTAGATGTTTTATGAAATATTGCCGTATAAAAAATTTGCATAGTTTCAAGAGAGAGATGTAATGTATTAACTTTCTTTTTTTCTGGATGGAAAGAAGACAAATAATTTTATTAAAAATCATGTAATATTTTGGTATAAAACATTTTTTCATAAAACATATAATTTACAAGTTATTCAAACTGTTTATGTTAGTGACTCATCCTATTTGTATATATACAGGATAGAATAATAACCATGATCACTTAGAATAATTTTTTTTAGACACGTAAAAAATCAACTGAGTTTTTTTTTAAATGATTTATGTTTTTCATAGCATTATTTCATGGAATTCGATATTATCTATAAAAAAGTATTAACCCATGTACGTAAAAAAAATTTGTAGTTTTGGAGATATTTTAATTTAAATATTTTAAAAAAATTATATATATATATATATGTGTGTGTGAATAAAATGCTGTAAGAATGATAGTAAATAAATAAAGTAGTAAAAGAGCGATGCTTGTATCATTATTTTGCATTTATGCATAATAATAGTGTAAGGTAAACGTAAAGTGTAATATAAGTGCAGAGACCTTATCACGAAAGAACGATCTTTCGAATTTTCGATCATTCAATTACATACATTATCGACTATTAATAGATCTTTAATTTCTTCTACTTTGAATAAACAAAATAAAATTTAGATAAACTTTGATACTTAATAATTAAACAGGAAATAATTATAATAAATATTTAAACGATTTCGTTACGTCCTTGTTACGAAGCAAAATAAATGATTCAATTAAAAAAATTGTTAACAAAAGAATAAAATATATTTGAAAACGGTGTTTGTTTCAAGTCCGTATAACTTTTCGTTTCGAAGTTATCACCTTCATCCATAATTCGTGGAGTACACCTGTTTGTAATAATCATATAGTATAACTTCTACAGCTGGTTCGTGTAAATTCTCGGAATTTATATGGGTTAGTGGATCACCCAGTCAATTAGAATTAAATTATATAGGTCAGCGAGCCAACGTAAACATCTTCAATTTAAATGGAAATATCTCCAGAACTAAAAGTTATAAAAACGTAAATGAAATACCATTTTAAAGGGCAGACTTTCCACTATTCTTTTTTTCTAGTACTCTTACTACATTATAATCGCATTTCTATATACTTTTTTAGTATTTCGATATATACATGGGTTAATGTTTTGTTTATAAAGCTGTATCACCCAATGCAATCAAAATCATATTAATTCCATTTAAAAAATACACAATTAAAAAATCTCATATGTCCTTAAATCGTCCATCTTCAAAAAAATTATTACTGTAATATTTATAATTCTTTCCGTAAACGAAGATATTCAAGATGATCAAAGTTATTATTCCGCCTTGTATAGAAAATTTCTTTAAAAATGAAATAATTTCGATAATCAAGACAATGACAGTAGATAGAAGGAGAATTTAAAATGGCATAGCAACGATTTAAAAATAAAACGATCGAGACTAAACTTATATAGTATTAAATGAAAATAAGTTGAATGAACTATCAAGTACAAACTAAAAGATAAATTAAATATAAATTAAAAGATAGATTAATGTTTTTTTTTTTTTTATTTCTTCCTCTTATTTCTTTTTCGTTTGTACTAAAAAAAAAAAAAAAAAAGAAAAAAAATTGTCTTTATATCACAATATGACAATAAAAATTACACGATGGGAACGTATTATCCTTACAAGGACAAGGACATATTATCCATCAATGGAGTTGTATACATGACAAGGGAGACAAGAAGAAATAGGAAACAAATACACAGGAGACACAGATCGAGAACATTACGTTGAAGGATACTAACTGACCTTGGGCGAGTCAGCGCCACCGATAAACATGAGGCCCGTCACACCGGCGTATGCCATCAGAGTGTCGATAGCCTGTTGAGTTTCCAGCAAGATTCTCGTTTCGTTCATCCACTCTCTGGCGATGGATCTGGGTGCACCTTTCAATAGATTCATATAACGTAGAGTCATCTTGAAGTTTCCTCGATCGAGCCAATACCTAAAAAAGAAAAGAGAAAAAAAAAAGAAGAAAGAAAAAATGAAAAAAAGAAAAGAAAAAACAGAAAAAAAAAAAAGAAAAGATTGGATGGATCGTAACATTCGTTTCTGATGTCTCACACATGTCCCTCACACAGTTTTACATCTATCGTCCTAATTTCTTTTTCTTTTTAACGACAAACGAAAGAAATGTATGGAATCGTATCATCTAAATTCCTAAACTCGACAGGTACATCCACTTGGCTCGCACAAATTACGTGTCCAAGTGCCCGACTAACATCGAACAAAGATCATGCCAAGTCACCAACCGGTAGCACCCACTCTCCATTTTTACCGTACGTGCCTAATAAAATATTCTTTTTCTCTCTCGGATTTCAAATGGAATTTTTAACTCCGTACTTATTCTATATACCTGTCGATACTTAAAAGTCGAATTTAGCAAACGGTATTGAACGTGACCGGAATGTTAAATAATTGTTGAACGAGTTAATCGTAAGAATGAGAATGTTCTCTCTCTCTCTCTCTCTCTCTCTCTCTCTCTCTCTCTCTCTCTTTCTATCTCTATTTCTATCTATCTTTTTCAAACGAACGACAATGACGATATGACTTACCTCGCACGTTGGAGTATATCGTACGTGTTGAGAGCATTCACGTCAATAGGACTGTCTTCGATTTCGCTCTTCGGTATATCTGTGTTCACAATCAAGACGCTTTGAAGATAGCTAAGAAGGTGAATTGGTAGAGCTGCTCCTTCCTCTGGTACCAACGCTAATCTTCTCGCTTGTTTCTCTATCTGAAAAATCAAATTTCCCACGAGGGACAAGAATTTTATAACATCTATTTTTCTTCTTCCATCTTTTACGAATTTTCTTTCTCTCTCTTTCGTGTTACGTTAACGAGACTTTATAATAACCAATTCTTTTATTAGAATTACGCTCTCGTATCGTTGAACAACAAAGTACTCAAAATATCTTCCCTCGCGCTTAGTTAAGATCGATGAGATCGATATTAATTACATCGATCGGCGAGAAGGCCATAGACAAAGTCGGTAAGTGCTCTTGCCTCTTAACGTAATCGACTATTAATTGCACTAATGAGATTAGAATGGAGAATTCGCGAAAGACTCTTCATAAAGGACATTACATATGATATATATATATAAGTAGATCGTGTGTAAGGCTTTTATCAGGAAGACATCAATCACTTTGAATTAATTTCAAATGGCTTGAAATGTAAAGAAAAATGATAAGACTGATGTATAAATCGTTGAAATGTTTTCTAACGAGTTGAATTAACTTCGAGTGGCTCGAAATGTAAAGAAAAATAATAAGACTGATGTATAATTCGTTGAAATGTTTTCAGGTGATGATAGTGCGCGAGACTACGGAAATAAATAAATCTATGTTGTGAGAAAGCGATAGGTTTTCGCGTTTCAAAAATAAATAAATAAATAAAAGAATAGAAAAATCAACGTTACTCAATCGTTCTTTTAGAAACTAAGTAAATATAAAGATAGTGACGTAGAAATAAAACTCACGTCGAGGAACTTTTTGCGAAGAATATCCTCCGGATAAACACCTCTTTTCGCAGCTTCTACAGGGATACCATCGATCGCAGCAGTAACCAATGGATCTTCTTTCGCTGAAAATTATATAAATAAAACTTGCAATTGATAATTAATAAAAGTAATATGCGAGAAAGTTTTATTACATTTACATCTGTTTCAGAGATATATCATTAAAATGTTTGAATGAAGAGAATAAAAAAGAAAGACAAAAAACAGCTTAAGTTACATTGTCCGAAGTATGTAAAGGTATGTACCTCTTAACACAAAACGTAGCAATTAAATGTTATTCTCTGAAGTACGTAAAGTGCCTTTCAGCATAAAGCGTTGCAATTTTGATTCATTTGACGAATTCTGAATATTATAATTCCACTATTTCACACCTAATTCTCTTTAAAATTGTAATTAATTGTAATTTGTAAGAAACGAAGAAAACGTACTTGTAATCATTTTGTTTCACTTTTTATTCGATATATATGTTCTAAATATTATTATCAATATATTCAATATTGATCTCTCTCAATATATATACATATATATATATATATATATATATATATATATATATATATATGTATCGAAACATTTTATAATCCACAGTGGATAGACTATTACTATAAAATGACGATAGCCCACAAGCTTTTTATCGATATATTTAAAAAACCATAAGGAAACATAAAGAATAACTAAAGATTTTAACGATGTTCGATCGTATCGTACGTCGTAATCGTTTCTTCCATTATACTTTGGTGCCACCGTAAACGTTCAAAGGACGACATGAAAATGGGGTTAAACTTGAGATATTAATGCGAACGCACGTTCTCGTTTTCTTAAGAGAGAAAATTCGAAGTCAAGGAAAGTCGCAGAAACGGAAATTCAAGCGGAACAGGACCAACGTGACTTGCAACAATAGTCACCAATAGAAAAAAAAAAAAGAAGAAAAAGAAATAGTAAAAGAAGAAGAAGCCTTAGACGAAAGCTAGAAAAAAAAGTGAACTAGAAATAAGCGAAAAAAAGGAAGAGTATTAAAAAGAGAAAGATGCAGAATACCTAAAGTCAAGCATGTAATTCTTTTATACTAGGAAACTACCGTCGGACATTAACGATATCAAGACAAGATTTATGTTTACACCGAACATCTCGTTGGAAATAATACCAAGAAGCTAGACAAAAATGATTGTGTTATATCAAAAGGGTTTTAATGAAATTGCACTCTTTTTTCTCTTTCTCTAGCCATTTTAACATTCATTTATTTTTCCGTTCGATCAAACGAAATCATAAAAAAAGTATTTTTTAATCATCGAATACTCTTCCCTTTTCAATCTTATTAAAGTGATATCATTCATTCGAATAAATAAGATCATTGATATTGTCTTATCAGAAAAAGTTTTAGATTCTAATTATCGAGTACACTATCTCGAAACTTTGCCAACGTATATATATCTTAATATCAGAGTATTGTTATAGTTATTAAACGATTTTATTCAATATGAAATGCTTTAGCGTCGAATACGTAGAATGAATTTGTATAAAATTGAAAGTAATTTTAAATGAATTATTGTAATAACTTTACCCATTGTCAAGTCGTTTTTTTTTTTTTTTTTTTTCTTTTAGAAACTTTAACTATAGATAAGAGTATGCTTCCGAATTGCTCGACGAAATTTTCTTTTGTTTTCCGAAATTTTCGAGTAAAATCGTTGTCTCGTTCGAGAATGAATGAGAATATGAGTATGATGAGAAACGGATCATTGTTAAATAGAAATTAAAACGTCGTTGGTGTCCATTGTGCGAAAATAAGATTCGAAGAAGTATATTTGAGAGAAGTCTTAAATTAAAATGAAATTTCTTACACGCTACGCTGGCGATGGCCTTAATTTCGGGTTCCAGAGGCCTTATGGTAGATTCGCTCGAAGATGACGGAACCTTTACTGCTCTGGCTAATGCCATACAAGCTGACCAAAGGAGTTGAGCGTTCGAAGCTCCTTTTTCCTCCTCGATGCGTGCTATAACAACAGAAAATAAACAGTTTTATTTTAATTAATACAATAGAAAAAAAAAAAGAAAATGATTTCGATACGACTTCATTTATCTATTTCACACGAATTACATTAATTTTTGATTTTCTATCTAACGTCTCATACAAATAAAATATCGATTATGAGAAGATGAAGAATATTATATTAGTTATTGTTTTCGTTAAAATGTATTCGCTTAAAGAGAGAATATACTTATTTATGTATATATTTATTTACGAACGAATACGAGCAAGCTTTTCACAAAAATTGATTCTTATATAAAAGTTATCTTTATAACGACGTAAGAAGAGTTGCAGAAAAAGATAGGAGTATTATTGTCGAAGATTCAGCAATAAATTCGTTTGACGTAACGATAAAGAGAGTCCGCGAAAATGGAAATAAATAACATCCAGTCGACCGGTAGGACAAACTTTGGGAAGTTTGTCCTGGCGATTTATTGATACTCGAATAATGTACCATGTTGAAGCTGCTTTGCGTGAAGAGTAGGGAGAATGGTTATTACATAAAAGTGGATCGAAACTATGTCGATTTACCAAAATTTCCTCATTACAAGAGAAGAGATAAATACGTGCGAACTCTCTCTCTCTTTCTCTCTCTCTTTCTCTTTTACTCTCATTCTTTCTCTCTTTCTCTGTGTGTACGTGTGTTTTGACGATAAATACAAACAATTTTCAAACCGTTCCTTTATTTTATTCGACGATACTTAACGAGCTGTCGCTTTTGATTCGAATGGCAGCAATAACCATCGAACGAATCGAATCGAATTAAATTCCTTTTGCGAAACGAGCAACTATCATTCTACCTATTTTATATTTGTGTTGATATATATTTACACACACACACACACATATATATATATGTATGTAAATATGTAGGAACACGTACATAAATATCATAAATCATGAGGACGACTCGTCGACGCATGACGTACGGAATAATCAAAAAGTTGGGAAAAAATCTGCCAAGCGTCGGGAATACGATCAAGCATTTATTACGTGTAATTACGGATCGTTGGGTCACGTGCGTATAATTAAAGCCGATAATTAAATAAGGATTATATATTTGAATCAATGAGGTAGTGCGAGAACGAAGGTTCACGTGTTTACGAGAGATAAATAATCGCATGTTCTTGTTTTGGAGATACCATTTGATAATACTAATTATACATCGACTATTGTATTAAATTTTTTGTATAAAGTAAGCAAAAGAAACAATCGAACACACGTGCATGTATTAAACAAAATACAAAAAGAAACAAAAACAAAAGAGAGAGAAAAAAGAAAAAGAGAGAGAGAGAAAAGTGATGAGAAATACGTGGAATCACGAACGATGGATTTAAAAGGGGTCAATGGGATGCAAAGTTTGGCGAAAAGCTTGGATCGTTTCGAGAGATAAAGCTCGTTGTATGCCGGACTAACACGTATACGCAAGTACGCAAGTACGCACCAAAATAAGGTTTGGTGAGGGTTAAAATCAGTGAGAGATTACACCGGCAAGCCGCGATATATGTTGGTATACGCGTAACGTTTTACGCTCGAAAAGCTTCCTGAATTTGTGATGTCGATGCTAGAGAGAGAAAAAGAGAAAAGGAAGGGAGGGGACAGAGAGATAGTGGAAGAGAGAGAGAGAGAGAGTGAGAGAGACAGAAAAACATGAAAACAGAGCAAGAGAGAAACAGACAGAGAAACATGAAAACAAAGAAAGAGAAAAAGAGACAGAAAAACATGAAAACAGAGAAAGAGAGAAATGATGTCCCTCGAGTTTTCTCGCTCTGTCGCGTTACATTCTCATTCTCTTTATCTCTCTCTCTCTCTCTCTCTCTCTCTCTCTCTCTCTCTCTCTCTCTCTCTCTCTGTCTCTCTCTCTTCCTCTTTCTCTGTCATAGAAACGCACGATCGTACTCTTTCGTCCTTGGAACGGAACGTGGCTGCATGGCCAGTTTTCGAAACATTTCGCGATCGACAAGCGTAACGATGCGGTCGACGCTTGACAAAAGGACCCATTGCACGCACCCGAAACGCAAATCGATTTTCCCCTTCGACACACAATCTATTTGTTCTCTTTTTCCACCCACTCTCTACCTCTTTCTCTCTCTGTCTGTGTGTTCGTCTGTCTACTTCTGTCTCTCAGCCACTATAGTGGTAGCAACGAAAAAACACTTAAACGCTCGCGAGATAAACGATTTCCGTTAGCTTTGGAAAGAATTCCAACGAAATCCGTCTCAATCGGAATTTGAAATTTTACGATAAATATTTTGGCAAAAGAAATAACCAAACTTTGTTGACTCTTCCATTTTTCTTCTCTTCGTTTTTTATTTCTTTATTTTTTCTTTAGATTAGAAATTAAATCGTATGGGTTTATTTATTAATATTTATCGATTGGGAACAAGTTCGTACGATTGAGAATATCTGGAAGATCGATTTTTAGGGATAGAAGGGAAAAAGTGTCGAGGACAAAGACTAAGAGGTGAGTGGAAAAAGTTTCGAAATAGGATGTTAAGTGGTGAAGTGACATGACGTCCGATAAGTATCCCTTTTCGTTCCTACTTGTTAACGTGTATCCAGTTTCAACATACACATATACAAATACATAGGTGTTGAAACAAAAAATAAAAAAAAATACGAGGATATTCGTATCGTCGCTTAAGTAAAGTATTATTTTTTGAAAAAGCGTGGAGAGAAATTTCATCTGGAATTTTCAGCGCATCGATACCTATATTACTTTTTTTTTTCTCTCTTTTTTTTTTTAGATACTTGTTTACTTATAATAACAAATGTGTACTTATATTACATACGTAAAGCTATCAATCTCTTTCCTGAGTATTCTCTAACTTTATATGTATATGTATATTCTTCCCTCTCAATTTTATCGTGACATTGTGTACCAAAGAAAAAAGTAGAAGCAGTCATGTTTGTTTGACATATTGGACGAAAGATGGAAACGAAGAAACGGACATTATCGTGTAAACGGATATCCTACTAAAAGCTTCCGTCCGTTTCACCCTCCTTTCTCAAGACGACGAAATCCCATCTCCATCGACGGTTCTAAAGAAAAGTAAGAGAGAAAAAAAAAAGAAAAAAGACGAGTTTTTAAAGGGACGACGTATCAAATCTAAGAACACACCATTTTATGTTACATTTTTCCTAAATAGATCTCAACGCGTTGTGAAACAATCTGAGAAGTCTTATGCGTTAATATGTAGAGATTATTACATACTGTGATATTTATTAATATCATTTGCATATACACACACACATATATATATATATATATTCATAAATAAATAGGACATGTATAATATCACATATCTATGTTCATTACAAATTTACTGTTCGATTGAAATCATGTGATATAAACCGTAAATAGAAGAAATAAAAAAAGAAGAAAAAGGATTTTTCCGTTCGATTTAAAGGTCTAATCTCACGAGAACGATCTCGACGAAAAATCGAATGAACGAACGACAAGAATAAAGAAACAAAAAACACAGCCACTCTCCATTTGCCGAGATAGAACAAAAGCTCATGCGAATTATCACAGAGAAAGAGAGAGAGAGAGAGAGAAAGAGAGAGAGAAGGAAGAAGAGTTAGCAATCGTTAAAAAGAGGAGAACGACAATTCCTTCGATATGGGCCAATCAATCGGGGCGCGTAGGCATCGGCAGGATAGTGTTTGATTTTCCCTCGTTTTCAAGCGGACCGGCCATTATCCTCGTCGTGGCGATTTATCCAAACGACCGTAAAAATTCCGACGGTGACGAGTGCTACGTGCTATCCACGATGGATAAAAAGTCTGCACGGTACGGGTTGATCGGTCTGCGTCATTCCGTGCGAAAGAACGTCGAGAAATTTGATAAAAAAGTAGAAAAGCGTGATTTCAACACGATGATCTCGATTTTTGCATATATATATATATTTTTTTTTTGCATTTATCGTTATCCATTTTTATCGTACTAAAAGAAAGAAAAATGAATAGACAGATTGATATTAAACGAAACAGTACGTAATTACTTTATCGAATAATCAAGTTCTTTAAACAAAGAATAAAAATATGAAAAATAAAGATGAATAAAAAAATGTAACATAAAATGTAAACGATAGAACGTAAAATATAAAAAAAGTATAACGTAAACGAGAGAAAGAGAGAGAGAGAGGAGAGAGAGAGAGAGGAGAGAGAGAGAGAGAGAGAGAAAATGTAATATAGAAATTTTATATGCTTAAATCATTTATATTTATCAAACTAATACCTGATTAAATCGATTGAACAATGAATTTAACGAAAGCGGATATCAGCGAGAGATTAAATCTGTTTTAAAAAATTTGAATAAAAATTTTATCGAGCTATACGCATGTATTTATTATACACGCATAGATAGCCCGGATATATATGCAGTTTATCTACAAAACAGCATACCTAACATGAACCGCTGATCTATGTATGTATGTATGTATGTATGTATGTATGTACCTATCATATATGACATTACCCATTTCAGCAAAATCTCGGCACAATGGGCGTATGTACCGGTTAACGTCGAATAAAAATACGCTCGCACTTTCGTATCTCTAAAATTCACGCGGATCAAAATCTCCCGCTTCACTGTGCTTTTTTGACCGGAGATAAAAACCGAGGTGATATTTGCGCGTCGAGCACCAGCGACGATATTCGCTGAGCTGCGATCAAATAAAATCATTGATCTGCGATCAAATGGAATCATTCGTATAAATTTGTTTTCAATTTAACGTTATATAATTTATAGGTACGCACCCACCGGCGCGCACACACGCAAACACACACCGATAAAATAGAATGGTTGTTTATTTGTTTGTTTCCTGTCAACTTTTAAGCCCTATGATCGATCTGGACTAAATTTAAGCTTAATTGATTAATTGAAAAGATTTATAGAAATTAATAAACCTATTTTAATCGAGTATTGTTAATATATCGATTTGATGAATAAATTGAAATGCTAATTATTTTCCTTTGATGTATCATAAGAAAATATTTCTTATTAATATGCTGTTTATTCAAACAGTTCAAAATTTACTAGCAAAATTAAATTGATCTTGCAGTTGCGTCATTCGAAATTGCCTTACATTACTATATCGTTTAACGGAGATGAATGTTAAACCAAAAATATATCAAGCGATATATGATAAATTGGACATTTTGCAATAATATATCCACGTATTTAGTATAACAGTACAAATTGTAGTATATCAATTCGTAAATCATGGGTATAACTATAAATTAATTACAATATGCTATTATTTAATTTTCTCATTTCCATGAATTCCATGAAATTCGATTAAAATATAAATGGATAAATGGATAGATAAATAGATAGAAGAAAATAGAAAAGATTATGTAGATTTTACGAAAAGATCGTTGGAGAGGAAATGAAGGGAAGTAATACGATCGAAAAAGGAAATGTAATCGGATAAAGAGTATCTCGAAAAATCGAACAGTCACGTTCTTTTTGTACGTTTAGTCTACACTCACCTATCGCAATAAAGGATACGTTTCTTCTCTTTCTCTCTTTCTCTCTCTCTCTCTCTCTCTCTCTCTAGTTATCTCTCTCATTCTCTTTCTTTTTCTTTTTTATTCTTTTTCTTTCCGAAGGGGTATCGTACCTCACGAAACTTCGATGGACCAACTTAACTTTTCACCCGTGACCTTCGATGGAACGATCGGTATCTCTTGAGAAGTAGATAAAAAAAAAAAAAATCACCCAGAGAATTTCCAGCATCGAAAGAAAAAAATTAAATGAGTTTCCTTCCGCAGATAAACCGAGTTCGTGTCCGTTCTCGAATAGTGAATTCTCCAAAGTGTTTTTCATGGACTGTCGTATATCGACATTGAAAATAAAAATAATGAGACAAGAATATGGGAGAAAGAAGAAACAAAGAAAAATAGCAAATAGACAGAAAAAGAAATGTTTCCCTTCTTATTTAAAAGAATCAGACTTAAAGAAATCGTATTATCATTATTACAATCGATTATTAAAGAAACCGTGTTATTACCATTGCAATTAATTATGATAATAATGTATGTAATATAGGATAATTATTAGATACATATATCGATAAATAAAAGAATAAGTTTATTGGATACTTGGAAAATTTCTAAAGATGGATAAAACGATTGCTAAACGCAAGTTTTGCTGATCGGTAAGTTATGAACTAGTCTGACGAATGAAGTACCGTTACTACTTATCGAGAATGATCGACACGACATCGACACTCGAAACTATAACGAGTGCCGTCGATGGGTATCGATAATTGATGTATACTGTTACGAAGCCTACTCGAAAATGCCAATGACATCGGCACATATTGCGGCGACCTTTGGCACAGAAACGTGACTCATTAAAAATTTGTGAAATCATAAATCATAAAGAGACAGCTCGAAAGCAAGTGACACCGTCGATGCTAAAGAATAAAAAGAGTATACTCGGAATTTCTATCAATTTCTCATCGTAATTCTTTGTGTACAGGTGTATATTTCTCTTTCCTTCTCTCTCTCTCTCTCTTTCTCTCTCTCTCTTCGTGTCTTTTTCTCTCTTTCGCGATACTTATGGACGTCGGTGATATTTACAAGTCGATCTACAATCCAAGAATACCGCGTGCTCTTTTTTTTCTCTTTTTCTCGCGGTATCGGCTGCGCATAAATCTTGTTAAGAGTTTTGAAGTATCTACAAGGGAGAGAGTTTTAAAACTAAAAAAAATGACGACTCAATGAACTCGATGAAAAAGCGAGAAAAAGAGAAAAAGAGATAGAGAGAGAAAGAGAGAATGAAAGAAAGAAAGAAAGAAAGAAAGAAAGAAAGAAAGAGACGTAGACGAAACTATGTAAATGTAATTTGAGGGAAAAATAAATAATGATTCTCGAAATCTATAAATCGAAGTACTCTTAATTAACTCCCTCGATTTTTTCGCTTTAAGTCTTTTCAAAACGTCGAAAAAATACGAATGAGAAGAAAAAGAGAGAGAGAGAGAGAGAGAGAGAGAAATGTTGCAAATGACAAATAGACAAGGCAGAATTTCATATCCACGAGAGAGGACTTGTCAACGTGATCTTACGTATTACTTGGATATGTAATAAACTTTGCCACAAGTTTCGAGAGAATTATCCGAACATTCGAAAACTTTCAACCAAGAATCGAAGGCGGAACGATCAAATCCGTGCGACAATATCGCGCTCTTTCACTAACACACCAACCAAGTGAGTTGCTTATTCGGTTGCCTCCTTAGCAAACTGCTTTCTAATTCGCTAAGTTTTCGAGAAGCATTGAAAATGATGCGATAGTCTCCACTTGTCCCAAGACAAGTTATCTCCAAGTCATTCATATTGTTACATATTGTTAGCGTATATTTTTGATAGGTTATGGATAAAAGATCAGATAAAAATTACAGTGAATAAAAGATTTATAATTTAGAGTTTAATAATAGAGTTAAATAATTAAAGGGAATGAAACGTTTTGAAAACAGTGATTCGTTCGACAAAAACTACAATTTCTCATGATTCCGTTATTTATCCAATCAGTTATCCACCACCAACTGGTTGTTCTCTTTACTCGATTATTTCTCGCTTGGTTTTCTCGAGTTTTCCACTAGACTGCCGCTTTCATTGTCATCGTTGACCCGTAATTCCAGAAGCCTGTCACTGACACAAGAGAAAGAGAGAGAGAGAGAGGACAGCAGCTTTGTTCGATAACATATTTCGTTGATCACAATTGCTAAACCAAAGTATATCCTACTTTCTTACTGTCACCATCGGTATTGTTATCGTTGGATATAAAAAGAAAAATAGAAAGAAAAGAAAACTATCAATTTGATTTTTGGCACTTCTCAGCTACTTTCTTAACGTTGCGAAAGCAAGAGAATTATTCCACCATATTTTCATGTTTCCATCTCAACAGTGCTTTAGAGAAACAAATAATTCAAGTTATAATTGACGACGCGCGCTGCATATATTAGCTTCTCGTCGTCGGGCTTGTAAAATCGTGATTCGACGATTTGTGCTGCTTTATCACCCCTTCCTCTCTTTTTCACTCTCTCCCTCTCTTCCTCTTTATGTATATCTATATATCTATCTATTTCGTTCTATTCGTGTTCCTCCGCGTCCGCCTTTGTCCCTTTATCTGGCTCAAACTATCGAGGGAACTATAAATTTGGAGCTTGCTATTTGGTAAGACCACCCCTGGGTGCCACTATTACGTATATCGTCTCTTTGCGAATATATTGCTTACGTTTTTATCATTACGTCCAGAGAACCCCAACAAACTCATTTACGAGTTACATGATATGGTGTGTGTGTATGTGTGTATGTGCATATGCGTTTATGTCTCTGAGTATATACACCTCGTTAATAGTAGATTTAAATAACTCCAAGTTACGTCATTAACTTCGCTACCTTCTATTTTTCTTTCTCGTGAATGTTAATCCATTCACGATTTCATATCTCTCATTGAAGGTCGTTATTCGTCAAAATACCAACGGAAATGATGAATCAAAGATCATTAAAATCTGTGATGATTTCGGAATAATTCGCATCGATGGTCACGTCACGTTCTATTGATGAACGACGAAGTAGTAGCTAACAGGCATTAATCAAACGATTTCAAATATTTCCAATAGGTATTGAAAAGTCGATCGAAATATTTTGATGAATATACTATATACATATTATAAATTATCGAAAATTATTATTCGAAATAATTTCGTAGAAATTTTAGAATACGTTCGTTATGCAATTGACTTTTATTGAAAATACGCGAAATTTTTCTATTTTCTCGACATGATAAAGCTCATAATTTATTGTAAATTCTAATCTTAAGTAATGCTAACAAATATGACAAAATATATGATCGATGTAACGTTACGAATTTGTGAGAAAAAAAAAAATTTGTCGGAAATAAAAGAATTTTTGATTTTACGATTTAACTTCGTGTAAAATTTCTGTTGGTATAAGATAATTCTCTCAATTTTATTTATCCAAATATTTCGCTCTCCTCTCTCTCTCTCTCTCTCTCTCTCTTTCTCTTTCTATCTTATACTGTAGTATCTTTCGCAAGAAGAATAAGAAGAAAACTTCTTTTTATCTCGGTCCATTCTCTTTTCGTTATCAACATCGTTTTCCTCCACCTATTCTCTTAAATGTACGTTTACCTTTCTTCTCTTCTACCATCTATACTGTTTTCCCAAGAGAGTCAGAGTACTTTACTAACTTCTAGCCACGACCTCGTTTGCGCAAACACCTTTCTCAATCGTTAAATGAAGTGAGATCACTTTAAAATGAAACAAAAAACTATAGCTATGAACTTAGATATTATTATATCTTGAGTATGTAATATGTTTCTTTCTCCGATAACTAGCCATTCCTTTCTTCCTTATTTTCTCTTTCATTCTTTGTTTTTGGTTCTTTTTGTTATATACGCGATCTTTTCTCAGAAAGAAAGATAATGACAATATGAATGTGTAGAAAGGAGGATTAAAAAACTTTCGTATCGATGAGAAAAAAAGAAAAAGAGAGAAAGATGAAGAAGGTTAAATCTAGGCAAGATAAATACGATACATGAATCTCTATTTTTTTTATCTCTTTCTCTCTCTTGATTTATACAGCCAAAAAGAGAGGGAGAGAGAGAGAGAGAGAGAGAGAGAGAGAGAAAGAGAGAGAGAGAGACGAAAACCGAGATAAAAAATCTTGAACGTAGCATTCACAATCGCGAATCTCATTTTGAACAAACTGTGTATGTATATAAAACGAAGTTTTCTAAAACGTATGATGCAGGCCGAGCAGATAATTACACCAAAGAGTAATTCCCATGACGAGCTGTTTTTTTTTCGCTCAGAAGGGAAAAAGGATAAAAAGATTGGTAATGGTGAAATGGTAATGGTGCTCAGTTTATAGAAAAAAAAAAAGCGGAAAAGAAAAAAAAAGGAAAAAATAAAATGATGATTAACTAGCTCGTAAATCTTCGTCTACATTTATCTCGCCGTTTAACCACCCACTAAGGTATTTCAACATTTCCTTCCGCTATCATAACCACAGACGGAAGTGATAGTAGTAGTAGAGTAAAAGAAGAAGAAGGAGGAGGAGGAAGAGGAAGAGGTAGCTGCGAAAGTTAAGTTTATGATGGAGAACGATCGAGCGTAATCGCGATTAAATCGAGCGTATGTTTCTACGAATAATAACTACGGTATTAAATAATTGTTTTCTTCGTTACTTCTTCGTTAATTCGTTATTCGAATATAAAATAAAATAGAAACAGATGAAACATAAGAAAAACGAAAGATCCATATCAAGGAAAGGAAAGCAAATTCAAAAAGAAAAAAAGAATCTCGAAAATAAGAAACATTTATCGTTCACCGCAAAAGTATAATATCTACGATCCATGAGCTTTAATCTTCTCTGACGACAGGTCGGAAGCGATAAAGCGATTGCCGGCAAAATTGTCGGAGCTGTTATTGAACCCGACTTAAGTTAATCCGTATTACTTAAGCTTCGATCGAACAATCACGAGTTAATAAAACTAGCAAGACAAACGAGGAACCGGAAAGATGCTAAGAAAGAAGCTGAGAAATCAGAGCAAGAGAGAAAGAGGAAAGGGGGAGGGAAGAAGGGTTGAAAAAGAGAGAAAGAGAATGCGGTCGAGTTACTCTATCTCTGTCTTTCTGTCCTTCTGTTTCTCTTTTTTTTTTTTTTTTCTCTTGACGCCCAGTGTCACGCGTTACAATACTTAAGGAGCCTTTTTGTCGTTGTAATTAAGCGCCACGATAGGATATAATGGAAAGACGCGACAAAGGGAAAAGTATCACGTCGTCCTTGTTTCCCAAACTAGTACGTAGATTTTACTCGTTGCATACGGACAAAAGGATATCCCGTTTCGGACATTTACTTACCACCAAGGATAGTGGATTAGAGAGAAGCTTTCGAGCTTCGTCGGATGACGACGTGCGAGCGAGCTTTCGCCGAGTTTTATCGGACAACCGTTCCCAATTCGATCTTCCTTTTCATCCCTTTTTTCTATCTGTTTCTCTCATTCACATAGATATTTCATTTTTTTCTTCCCTTTTTTATTCTTTGGTCTTTCCCATCGAACATTCTTTTACTATGGATTAACAGGGGATTAATCGAATTTTATAAGAACGATTAAACGATGAAACCAAGTGAAATTTTGTAGGAGTATATTATAAAAATAAAAGCATGTAAATAAAAGTTCACTTTGACGATCAATACACACTATCATCTCCTCTCTCTTTCCACCCTCTCTCTCTCTCCCTCTCTCTCTCTCTCTCTCTCTCTCTCTCTCTCTCTCTCTCTCTCTCTCTCTCTCTCTCTCTCTCTCTCTCTCTTCAAAGCTATCCATTTACGAAATTATCGTCGACAAAGTGCACTCTCGTATTCGGTACACGTTACGTAATTTCGTAGACGAATCGTATGTCTACGTGACCAATTTTGATATTCGATGACGTCACTACTACACAGACATCAAGAGAATAATATCGAAATATGTACGTGAAAATATTGTTTGGCGTGTAACGGAATGATAGGAACATGATATAAATGGATCGATGATAACGATCAAAAGCAATGTTACGATAGTTACGATATTATTGGTATCATGTCGAAAATGGGTTCTTCCTTTTATTCTTTTCTTCTTTTATAAGGTTAATCAACCATTGGAAGATGTCGTCAATGAATAACAATAACAGGTATCGAGTAAATAAGAAAAGAGGATTATCCAATTGGAAAGGAAATATATCATAAAAGTTGTTACCTTTGAGGGCAGCTTCCAAACCACGTAACCTCCCGACGATGGGAGCTTGCTGAGCCTTGTACTTCATCGATTCTTCTTCCGACTGTTCGCTGAGAGCACGTTCCATTGCTCTGGTCATTTCCTTCTCTTTAACAGAAAGAGCCTCTTTCAAATGATCCGCATGGATCTGTGATTGTAACTTTAGCTGTCGTCTTAGCTCCTCGTCGAATTTTTGTTGTTCCTCCAATAGCTAAAAAAGAACAGATGTTGTTGATCGTGGGCTGTTAAGATCAGACACATCCTTTTCTTTTTTTTTTTTTTTTTTTTTTTTTTTTCAAATGAAATTTTAGGACTAACTCGAGCGATAGAATTGATATAATGTAACAAGTATCGATATATTTAAGTTTGAATTTCAATGATAAACATGGAACCAGATATTGCTTTTAAGGATTCCTTTCGTGAGACACGGAAAGGGCAAAAAAGACGACCTACCAAAGGAGACTCTTCAAATACACGCACACAGACATACATACATACGTAAAGAAGGAAAGTATGCCAGTCAAGTGTCGAAGCATTAGCGTAATGAGACTTTGATTAATTACCCGCACTTAAGGTTTAGCTCAAGTCGTCCTGATTGGGAAGTGACCCAAGTCTCGAAGGTCTGATCTGTCTGCCCACTCTCTCTCTCTCTTACTCTCTCCCTTATTCTCTCATATACATACACACACACACACACACGCTACTGCCTATTTTCACGATCTCCAACTCTCTTGAGTTCTCTCTCAGGGCATGTCGTCTTCTGCCTGACGTATTTTGTATGCTCAACGCCTACGGATCCTTGTTTCTGAATCCAGGACTAGCGTGCGAGAGCCACTGGCACTTCGCCTCTATGTGAAGAGACGCTGTGTCAATAATTAACGCACCACTGATCCGACAACCCGTTGTGTGTAGCCAAGTGAACGATGCTCCAAGGGAGACAGAGATAGATAGATAGATAGATAGAGAGATAGAGAGAGAGAAAGAGATAAAGAGAAAATTCGCGGCAATCCATCGAATGATTCAAACGAAAGAGAACAAAGTTCGGCTCTGTCTCTCTTATCGAACATCTACTATATACTATACCAACGTTACGTTTCATTCTAAATCCCTGTGGACAAGCGAACACGAAAGCGCGTGCCAAGTCTCCCTTTGAAATTTTAACGCGATAATTTATAACCCTTATATACTCTAACGGCTACAGGAACCTGCAACCTTAAATATTTCCCTACATGTGCGATTCTTGGATTCTTTCAATATTTAAGATCGCTGACCTTCGCCTATTCCGTAGTCTCTCTCTCTCTCTCTCTCTTTCTTTTTTTCTCTTTTACTAAAGAGTAAGATAGAAAGAGAAGAAAAAGAGAAAGAGAAAAAGAAAGAGAGAGAGAGAGAGAGAGAGAGAGAGAGAGAGAGAGAGAGAGAGAGAGAGAGAGAGAGAGAGTAATATATAAGGAATTATTGATACGATTCATTTTAGGTAAAATCGAGGGCAAAAATAGGATATGTTAATATATATGTATATATACACTATATTTGAAATTCTATGAATATCATAGAAGAATCATTATCGAAGGTTGAATAGGTCAGAAGATTAAAGTTATTAATTATTTCGTTCCTTTCGTAATTATTCATATATCTTGGTATTCAATAAATTAGAAACTAACGATATAAAAAGTTGGATATTTTATTATATAGTATGGGTATTTTTCGACAAAAGAATTTGTTAAAAATGTCGTAGAAAAAGATTAAAAATCTATCACAGAATAATTGTCTCTCGTTTTATAGCAACATAATAATAAATAATAAATAACTATATACGATACGTTCGAAAGCTCGTAAATCGTTAGACGGAACATACGTAACCGTGAAAATATCATTTGACGAATATATTATTTCTGTTTTCGATCAATCGTTAAAGTGATTCACCTTGCGGTCGGACGATTTATGTTTCCTTTTCTTTTAGCGATTTCGTTCCTAGAGAATAGAACTATTTCGGGATGTTTCATCAACCGTATCGGTTCTGTGGATATTGGATTTCGCGAGAACGAAGTTCCAGCGCGTACTCGAATATCGTAATTTTTCAAGATGTCGATCGTTAAACGATCGATTTTCCACAAAATGGTCTGCCATTCGAGCGAATACCATTCGATATCGGAAAATAGTATTATCGAACCATGTCAATGACGATATACTTTGATATCACCCTTGATATCATCCATTATACTTCTTGCATGTCCTCAAAAACCGAATAACTTTTCTAAACGTTTTCGAAGATACATAGGAAAGCATACGATAAGATACAAAAAAGTTTCTCGATTTTTCCTTCGAACCTTTCTTCGTCCTATATCGATTTGATTGGTAAAGTTTAATAAGACGATCGAAAGTTGAAACTCATCATTTAGATACATATATGTATATACCATGATATACCACGAATATCAGGCATTGTAGAATAGTATCGACGAAATCGTTTTTCGTTCGCTCGAAAAATTTCGTTTCTGTTTCGCTTGGGGACAAAGTTCGAAACGATTTCTTGCTGCGAGACAAATCTACGTTGCTCTTTCCCGTATCGAATAACTATTGTTTACGTCGAACCTCGAAACCAAAGCTATCAAACGCAAAAATTGTTCGAAAGTGCAAAAAAAAAAAAAAGAACAAAAAAGTAGAAATGCAACTCAGTATTATTCAATCTTTCAATCGGAAAAGTTCTTCTGGTATTAATTCTATATGAGAAAGAGATTAATTAATAATAATTTTTGAATAAAAATAAACAATATTTCATAACTCGTCGATAATTATGCTCGTGATAGAGTAAGAAACTTTATACCCCTTACGATAGACAATCCGTTCATATAAGCGTGTAACAAAGAATCCTTGTTTATCTGCGTACAGGGGCTTAGAAAAATTCTTTTCTTATAGTCAATATTCGTGATCATAATTATCGATGAAGTATAAGCCTTGTCTATTTTTATACAAGATAGTCAACATTCGCATAATAATAATCCAACAATTTCACGTTAATCGTTGATGTTATTTTAAAATAATATAATAAAAAATAATATAAAAAGTTTGATTTTGTTGTAGATAAAAGTTACTTCAAAGATTAAAATGAAATTTGCTATAATTTTTTTTTTCTTCCTCCAATATTTTAAGTATAACCATCACGTATCCAACGATAAAAAAGAATACTATTTCTCCAAATGATCGAGTAAACAAATGCACGTAAAAACGATTCGTCGTTTATAGAGTCGATCGATCGAAATATTTCTTATATCTTGAAAGAAAGCTAAACGTGTAACCATCGAACGAGATCAAGCTCGCATTAAAAAGTTCGAAAGGCTCAGTCCGGATAAGAAACTTTCGAGTTTTCCGAGTCAATCCGAAGCAGCATGGAATAACGAATCTTTATTTCTTCTTTCTCTATCTTCTTTACCATTTTCTTTTCCCACTTCTCCTACTTTTTCTTTGTTTTACAGCTTTCTACCCTTTTTCTGACTCTTACATAATTTCGTCGAGCGTCTTGTGCCACGTCAGCGCATAAATTTTCGAAACATCGCCAAGGGATTTGACGTCAGACCTTTTCGCTCACAAATAAAGTACGCTGAGTCGGACATCGAATCGATTACCCGAAGGATATCGATCGATCGTTTTTTCAGCCGAAAAATATTGTCACATTTATTTATTTATCCTGTTTAACGAACCATCCAACTTTTCTTTCCGTTCGATCGAACTTTTTTCTTTTTAAAAAAAAAAAAAAAAAAGAGTGAAAGAAAAGAAAAAAAAAAGAAGGGTAAGAAATCGAGTGAAAGTATCCTTTAAACAAAACGTATACAAAGTTTTTTCTTTTTCTTTTTTTTTTTTTTCCCCTTTTAAACAGGAAGCTAAAATTACCAATTCGTAGGGTAGGAAAACTCGAAAGAAGCACACATCGTATCTTCTTTTGAAAAATTGAACGAACATTCTAAGTGAAAAATATGCGATTGTCGGGAAATCTGACGCAAGAATAATAAGCTAAAAGCATTGTTACTCTCGAATGGTTAGAAAAAAATAGATATCAGAAAGAAAAAGAGCAAAGAAAGGGAAGAAAATATCTTTGAATCGAAGACTATTCGACAGATAGTCCCTACTAGTTATAGCTAAAGACAAAAGAGAGAGAGAGAGAGAGAGAGAGAGAGAGAGAGAGAGAGAGAGAGAGAGAGAGAGAAAGAGAGAGAAATAGGAGATAGTTCGTCGATCGGACCTCGAAAAAGATTTATATCTCTTCTCACACACAAGAATGCATCACATAGTAGAGATGTAGAGTATGGAACGAATGGACGACAGTAAGTCATAGTGATTCTCTCGAAACGGATATCTCGCCTAAACTATCCGTATAGACAGTACGGATATACCACGAGTCTAGTCTAAAGAGATAATATTGCCTCCCGTTGCCGAAATATTGGCTGTGTTCCAAATGGAAATAGATAAAAAGCCCGAAGGGAATAGTAGGCTATCTCTCTCTCTCTCTCTCTCTCTCTCTCTCTCTCTCTCTCTCCCTCTCTCTCTCTCTCTCTCTCTCCCTCTCTCTCTCTCTCCTTCTCTCTCAACATTTTTTCAACTCCTCTTTACGTTTTCCGAGTCAATGGATATATATATATATATATATATATATATATATACTCGTATATACACATACTCATAGAATCGAGAGCACAGGTAATATCTGCGTAAAGCGTTAAACATTGCGAGTTTCCAATATTATTAATCTTCGACTATGATAATATCGACACCTACACAATATTAAAATAGGATGAACGCTTTCATCGTACGTTAGAGTACTTTCGATAATGTTATGATATCGATCGTACGATAATTATCATAACTTGGTTCGTTGTTATGAAATATTTGATCATGGATCGCAATGCATCGACAATCGATATTAATGTTCTTTGAAAATTTTTATTATTCTTAAGATAGATTAATATTAGTTGGAGAAAGAAAACTTACCTTTTTACTGAATTCTTCCTCGAGAAGACGTCTTTCTTTTTCAATTTCTAGACATACTAATTCATTCAGTTTCTCCTCCGTAATATCTTCCTTTGATGCTTTTAACGCAGCTTTTACTTTGGCAGTGTGTATTATCTGTAATAGAGAATACGTTGGTGCGTTTATTTTCTTCAAAATAATATATAATAGTAATAATTAGATATTTATTTCCATTCATAATCATTCATAATGATTAAATATTTACCTGTAGTCTTGCTAATTCTTTTTGAAGATAAATCACTGTATTGTACATGTGTACAACGAACAGATCAAAGGCATCCTCCTTGACGGAAAATTTCTTTTCTTGAAGATTTATACTAGGGAATAAAATGTGTAATTCCTCGTCGAATTTATCTCGAGCCGCTCTCACTTGTTTCCAATAACGTTCAGTAATGTTTCCATTTTCTAATTCATCTTCGAATTTCTGTTTGATATCGTCAAGATCATCCAACACTTTTTTGATATTTCTTCTTGCTGCAGTTTTCACATGACTCGGTGCATCAAATTTAGGCTCATCGATCAAATAATACATTTGTTTGAGCGAATCTAAGACTTTAGTAGCATGTTCCTCTGCTTCATCCAATGCTTCTTTCCTTTTTTCCGTGGCTTCTTTTAATCTACAATAGATTATATTGGTTAATAAAATAATTCTGTTATCTATAAAATCATATTTTGTGCAATTTAAAACTATACCTCTTCCAAACGCCAGCGGGTACCGATGTATCGACACTTTCTACTACTTTAATTACATCGTGATTGTAATCTTGTAATGCACATATTGCTGTCTTATAAGCAGCAATAGCTTTAGCCGCAGTTTGACCACAAAAAGTTTCCAATTCGACGAGATTTTCCGGCATCAATTCTTTTGGTATTTCTTTAGATGCTGGCTTTTCAGTAACTGTGTAATATGTAAATCGTTTAATTGATATATTAAGTTCATGTCAATTGATTGCTACAAGTTTTAATAAAGTAAATTATGAATTAAATCTAAAAAATAAACAAAACAAAAATAAATAAATAAAAGCATACCGCCTTGAATTTCTTCTTGTTTTTCTTTAGTTTCTTTGCTTACTCGAATTTCAGCAAAAGGTTCTTTAGGAGATGATTCCTTCTTGTTCATCAGTTCTACAAAAGCTGGTTTGGGAGCTACAGTATACACATGAACTTGTTAAATGTTAGTAAGTAAATTTTAAGATACATAGACCATACTAATTTTTGTACAACTATAAATGCTTTATATGATAACATAGGTAGGGATAGTGGGAAAAATTAATTTGTTAATAAGGTTCAAAGCTCACGTTTATAATCTTCAAATTTCGTGCAATCTAATGATTTTCTATTAGCCTGACCTGATTCTTTTTTTTCTGATGTACCCTTGTAGAAAATAGAAGTTATATTTGATATTCTAGAAAAAATGCATAAACGTTAATATCGTTTGAAAATTATTAAACTATATCTAAGGAAAACTTTTTCTGACTTACTTCTCCTTCAAAGCATCTAAACGTGTAAGGATTAACTCCAAATAATTGGAATCTTCCTGAAAGATGATTCGTATTGTTTTGTCTGTTCCTGGTATCCATCCTTCTAATGTCGCTCGGAATTCTGGATTAGTCTTCGCAAAAGCCAATACGCCTATGGTCCCGATAGTTAAGGCTCCTAAAGCTACCAATGTACCGGAACTTCTGCTCTTCTCGCTTCCATCAAAAACAGATGTATAAACTTTATGTTGTAACTGAATAAAAATATATATCAAATCAGAATCAAATAAAAACATATATTTCTGGCCATGCATTTTCTCATGAATCATTGATATAACATTAATATATAATCATACAAATGTAACACATATATAATGTTTTAACTTCAGCATGCATAAAATTTAAATACCTTCTCTTGGAATCAGTTGAGTACTTATGTCCAGAAAGTCTGGACGTAAGTCTAACATCCTTGCAAAACCTAAAAAAAAGCTATAACGTTATAACATGTTCTTCTATATTATATATCAGTGAAGTACATATTTTATTTGTTTTTTTTTTTTTATGCTTTATATCACACTGATATGAACTTACTTTAAAAAGTTATCACTATTATCACATTAAACTTTGTACCTACGAATGGTAATCAATTTGAAACATAACCTTACCTGTGACATGTTCTACATATTAAATGAATTAAATAATTAAGGAAATAACTTCCAGACGATAAAATGAAACGTAAGAAGAATTTGTAAGAGAATTATAGCTCGTAAACGCGAATATTAGGTAAATTTTCGTAAATAGAATCTTCGTTTCATAAATTCTAATCAAACGTATTTAAAACCTGTCATAACAGAATTTGTTCTCACCTTCCCTCCGGTTCACACTTGACACGAGCACGCGTTTCGTAGTACCTAGCAGTTAGATACAGTCTAGAGTAACCGTGTTTTTTTACCTGAAAGGTCAAGCGTATCAGTCAATGTTCCCAGAATTATGTAAGCCTTCCAATTTTAAGCCATCTTGTCACACGAGGCATGCAACCTTGATCTTATTCGTTATAATAATCACTGACAATTCGTATAAATGTCTTCGTTCACAATTTCAAAGTAATTCGTAATGAATACGCACGCTTCTGATCCTTGAAAAAGCAAACGTATTCGATAGAGATATAAAGAAAATTTAAATAACAAACCAATGACTAAAAAAAACGTTGTTTTCCAATCATTCTCTCTCTCTCTCTCTCTCTCTCTCTCTCTCTCTCATTCTCTTTCTTTACTTCTCTCTCTTTCTCTCCTTCTGTCTCTCTCTCTCTCTCTTGCTTTTAACCATAAAAAGAGAATTCTTTTCTAATTAATCTCAAATAAAGAAATCGTATGACAAGAAGACTATTTTTCTCATAGCACTATCACTTTACATACCCCATTTAGACCGTTGCACGAAAATTTGAGTCCAATTCGAAACATCTTTTTCGGGTTGGCCGGTCAGGCAGCCGAAGGAAAAGAGGGAACGACGGTACAAAACAGCTGGCCACTGAACGGAACTACGCGAAAGAAGAATGTTGCGCGTTATTAGCGCTGCAGTTCGAGGTACGCTTTACAATGATATTTCTTTCTACATCGATAATATTTTCTCTCATTACGACTATTTGTCATATGTTCTCGTTCTTACGCATAATTTCAAACACTTCTATCTTTTTCTAGATTGCCTTTGAAAATATTATTTCAGTGTACCTTTTAGGTTAGATTTCATAACGGAGCGGAACGATCACATAACGTTTTTAACAGAAGGAACAGTCCACTCGTAATTTATCTGTTTCATTTTATCTAGTATTTATTTTTTTTCTTTTCTATTTTTGAATTCCATTCGAACATCTTACTTCAATCGTAATTTTATGGAAATTTTATCTTGTAATCGTTGATAATTTATTATCTATTTTTTTATATTTCAGGGATCGTGCCACGTGCAACTGTAGGAAATGCTGGTGCTCTTCTATTCAAAGAACATCCGAAACTTTTTACAAATATTACTCAAAATAGATGCTCCTCTCTTTTATCTACGCAGACATGGTTTGATAGAAATAGAGTAAAAGAAAAAACATCGATTGGGTACGTGATAATCGCCTTTTAAATTCAAATTCAAATTTTAAATTCAATATATAACGCGAGATATTTTGAAAGGATTGCGTTTTAAAATTATAATTGTTACAGTACTGTAATGCCACATGGAAATATTTTATCCTCTATGCAAGATACATTAACCATTCCAAAAAGAACTTTGACAAAGTTTTCTTTGAAGAAAGGAAAGAGAAAAACTGTCAAAACAGTTATCAAAAGATTTTATAGGCTAAATTGGTAAAATTATTAAGGCTTAAGTCATTTAAAAAATATATATCTTTAAGATATAATATTAATGTCATGTATAAAATGAATATGATAAAATTTTAAGTGATGTTACATTTACTGATATTTATTTTCATAGGGGTATATGGATACGAAGATATGTTGCGCATGACAAACATATGTGGAGAAAAACAGAAGGTAGAAAGAACAGGTTACGTCAGCATATTTTCACTAATGGTACGCAGTCTTGGTTACTCGATACAATGGTAACCAAATATTGGAGAAGACCGCGATTCTACATCGATGATCCTTACAATCCATATCACAAAAGAGAAGAATTCAGTATAACACGAAGAAAACCATTAGATTAAATTATTTATTTTAGACTTACTTGATATTACATTACTCGAATTCTGATTTATCTTATCGTATATAAAATATTATAAAGTATGTTACAGAGAAAAAGAAATAATATCGAAAGCAAATCATTAAGATATTTTCATATTGACAAAGATTATTTTTCACAGTCACTTTGCAGAAAATAATATTACCAAAGACGCAAGGTGATTTTATTTAAGAGAGAATAAGTTTAGAAGACGCCACGAGATGGCGTTAGCAAAAAATTCCAATCTCACAACTTGTAAACTTATATTGTTCCTTACTATATACGAATCCGCCTAAATTTGATTGGTCGCTCGTACGGTTGATTGATCGTTTATAGAGTTTGATCAATTTAAGAAGAAGGCACATTCTTTCCACGTAATTTAATCTTATATCAGTAACACGTAACAGTTTAATAAAACAATATTAAAATTTATGCGCACGTTCACAATAGTCTTGCGAATAAAAAGTTAGACGAGATTACTCCTTACCAAAAAAAAGAAAGGAGCTAAATTTTTTTTTTATATAAAAATACCAAAGCGAATCACTCTACTTCAACCGATAAAAAATGTATTCGAAGGATAACTAAATAAATTGGCATATTATTTAAAAGAGTAATAATTACGTGAAATAGGTTATTATCGCAATATCGATTAGTTCCCTCAACATCCGTTAGAGGGACTGCAGACAGTGGTACGCATTCTTCAGTCACAATCTGTCTCTCGTAACGGATGTATCGATCTCTTTCTGTCGTGTTTATTCTATCTTTTTTTAATTATATTTATCATAGAGCTTCTGTTCGAGATTTCTTAATTACCGGTGAAGGAGTATAGATTACAAATATTTATCAGAAATAAAAAAAAAAAAAAAAAAAGAAAAGAAAAGGAAGAATTCTGAGAATAGAAACGAAAGTATGCCTTATCGTGGAAGATACCGATTACTTGGCAGAACTTTCCTCTTTTTGAGGAGTTCTTGCAGCGAGAAAGCGAAAGTCAATACACATTTCGTCGCAAATATTACTGCTGTTAGGAACTTCTCTGTGAACAACGCGCTCAATATGAGGTGAGTCAAATACACCCGGTCTCAGGGACGTATTAATTTAGGGGTTCTCAAGAGAAAGAATTATAACACTAATAAAAAAATATATATATATATATATATATACACATACACATAAGTATAACATAAGAACCTATTTGATTCTTAATCGTAATAATCGTGAAATATATACTTAAGATTAAATTGAAATTGACGTCATTGACCATTCAATTATATTCGGACCTTTCTGTATTTGTCTATCTGTATCTCTTACTGTCTTTTTTTGTACGTCTTCCATACGTTCGGTTCATTTGGTATTCTGCCAATTTTTCCTAGAGTATTTTTCATTCTATCCGTAACGTTATCTCGTGTTACATTTATCCTCCTTTTAATAATTCACATAATTATTTGAATCAATTAATATTCGTTTACTTCGAAAAGTTATCTTCTCCTTTTTCTTTTTTCCTTCTTTGTAAATATGTTTTCGTTATCGAACAAAATTTACATACGTACGTTCTCACCTTTCAATTTTGTGACCTTTCTTATTCTTATCACTTTGTGATCAGAAATGAAGGTGAAATTAGATCCAGACGTTATTTGAGGTATAATATATTGTAAAAGGAAAAGAAAAAAAAAAAAAAAAAGAAAAATAAACAAAACGGAAAAATTTTAATATGTAATGAGAAAATATCGTTTCATTTCATTTCATTGATTTAAAATATAATTATTCAATTGAATATCGTTGAGAAAGTGAAATATTAGAATGTGTATATACATACATACATACATACATACATACATACATACATACACGTGCGTATTATATATAAAAGAAAAAAAGAATAAATGATTGGATTAGAAAGTTACATTCGTATGATTTACTTGTAAAACACGTTTGAACGTTGTAACAGCGAATGCATTTCTAATTGCAAAATAAAAAAAATATTTGAGAATGTAAAACAGGTCTTAACAACATAAATCATTCTTTTTAATCTCGCGTCGTAGATCAAAAATACATCATTGTTTCTTTTGGATGATTACTATTTTTTCTTTATATCTTTTTCTTTTTTTCTTTATTTTCTTTTTGTAAATTATTCGTCATACGTATGTCGATTCCTCGTTTGTACGTAATAATTTCACGATATATTTACGTAAAAGAACAATTTCATTCGTCAGAAAAAGTAATTGCCGGTATTGCATAAATATGATTATCATATTCCGTCTCTTTTATGGTTAACTATACATTTATGATGAGAACTGTCAACGACGTAACCATTTTATTTTTTTCAAAATTGATTGTTCATCCTTCAAAATTATGTAATCTACAATTCTTCATGTTTATTAATAACATTTGTTCTCAAAAATGTTTCGAAAATATCAATGATATTTATTTCATATATTAATTTCTACATTTCTGAATATGCAATATGAAAATTGATTCGTTGAAAAAAATTCATCTAGTCAAATATTCACAAAGAAAATATTAGAAATCTCTGTCTATTGAATATTTCGTTCCTTTTATTTTTTTCTAATAATGTATGTATAGGGAACATGCGTAAATGAATTGCACCTGCTTGGTTTTGAAATATTGAGGTTAGTTACGCATCGATGTGTCGACGTTTAACAAAGAATATGTACGTGTAATCTGTAATTATAACGTTTGTCTACGTAGAAATAATATCCCATATAATTAATATTGTCATCGCATTAATAGCTTTGGTTTAGCAAAATATAAATGTAATCAATTTTATCACATAGATAATAAGTTTTTAATTTATTATACTTCTTCAAAAAATAAAATATTACATTATATTAGAATAATTAAAAGATATACGTTTATAAAATGTTGATAAAAAAATTTCTTTAATTCATAATATACATACATACATACATACATACATACATACATACATACATACATACATACATACATACATACATACATACATACATACATACATACATACATACATACATACATACATACATACATACATACATACATACATACATACATACATACATACATACATACATACATACATACATACATACACACACACACACACACATACATACATAAATATTTTATATCTTGCATGATAAGTACGATTTTGTTATTTTCGTTATTTACAATTTAAATCCTCTCGAAAATATTCATTTAAATTATTTGTATATATCAACCTTGGTGATAAAGAGAAACAGAGAGAGAGAGAGAGAGAGAGAGAGAGAGAGAGAGAGAGAGAGAGAGAGAGAGAGAGAAGGAGAGAGAGAGAGAGAGATAAAGAAAAAATTATCTATTAAATTGAGTTCTGATTTTGAATTGTCTTTATAGATTCGTACAATTTACAAGTAAAAATGGGGGACCTCAACATTTAGGAGTTCAACTTAAAGAAGGTGGAGATATCATAGCTGTGTCTGCAGTTGATTCCAGAATTCCGAATTCGTTAAAGAAATTCCTGGAGGGTGGAGACGATCTTGTAAAAAGTGCTAAAAGGTAATTCTATCGTATTTTTCACCTTGTCTTTTCATCTTTTCGTTTCAATATCGATTATTAACGATGTTATCGATAGTTGATATTTAACGAGATTAACGATCGTCGATCAAAATTTATCAAATTTAGAAAAAGAAAATAGAAATAAGAATACTTTATATAAATATTAATGAAATTTTATCGATCCTTTTCTATTGAAAATTTTCTATTAGAATTTCCCTTTAAAACGAATCATTTTAATTAATATCTTAATTATTTTATCGCAACGAAAATTATTTACAAGATTTCGAGATTAATTACAATTACAATTGAAATTAATAATTTCCATTGAAAATTTCAAGTAATTTCTAAAGTAAATGGGAACAATAAAAATGTAAAGAAAGTAAAGATAAATCAATTATACTTACGTAATTTGGTCAATAAAAAATTTATAATACGAGATAAGCTGTAAAAGTGATCATTGAGTACTATATATATAAATAAATGATTCGTGAATCAATGGGTTTATTGTTGTACTTATTTTGTTTCTTTTTTTTCTTTCTTTTTTTTTTTTTTTTGATTCTTCGAAAATATATAAAATATCGTTCTCACAGTAAAACTTTGTTTCGCCAGGAAAGACGATATCGATTTAAAGGCGGCTGTAGAGAGGTTGGTGATTGCACGAAATTTAAGTCCCGTCAAGTTTGCATTACACTTTCCTAATTATTATTATTTTTTTTCTTTTTACTGAAAGACAATTACATTTCGTATAATTGTCATTCAGGAAGAAAATCTAAAATAATTCTTAATTGTCACGACTATGATTATACTCCCTCTCTTTCTCCCTTCCTCTCTTTCCTTTTAAAAAAAAGAAAACTAAAGAAAGAAAAAATATAAATCCTCTTATCGAATCACGTTCATATGTTATCATCGTATCCTTATCGCATTGTTTGGCTTTCAACAACGAATAACGAGATTTTGATCTTAAAACAAACACATGTTTCGTGTTACATACAATTGAAAATATACACACTGTATGGCTATGTTTGAAAGTGCAAAATACGATACCTATCGCCTTACTTCTTTCTAATACCTCCTAGTATGTGAAAACAATACCTAGATTTTTCTTTTTTTGTTTTTGAGCCTTGAGAGCTTCTCTAAATGTTTTCATGTTAGAAATTAGTATGCAAATTGTTCACTCATTTTGTTCTTTAAAAGAAAAATGTGTTTTTTTTTCTTTTTCTTTTTTTTTCTCTCATATTAGACACATGTATATATCCGCTAAAAAGTGTATATATGTATTTATGATATAACGTATCATGTTTGAATAGAATCGTTGCCGAAGGACGTAGCGTAATACCGGCGGAAGACGTACATTTTTTGGCACCGGTTATGCGTATGGACAAATTAGCATGCATCGGTTTAAATTATAGCGGACATTGCGAAGAACAAGGTGTATCGCCACCGGAAAGTCCAGTAGTTTTCAGTAAATTTCCTAGTAACATCATAGGACCAACCGACGAGATTATTTTACCTTCAATATCAGAGGTATGTTTAGATCTCGAATAAAAATATTTTTTTAAGATTTACATATAATAAAATCTGTATTAGCAATTAAGTGATTATCGATTGTATTGACTTTAGAATTATAGTAGAAAATTATGGACAAGTTTTATTCGCAGACAACATCAATATAAGTGTAATTAAGGTTTATTCAAGATAGATAATGAACGAATTAAAGATCGTATTATCAATCAATAATACCGATTCATTTCATCAATCTACATAATATTTTTTGAAAGATGTCTGTGAGAAATATTAACGTCTTTAATTATATCCGTTCTCTTAAGTTATATACTAAACTTTTGAAAGTATCAATGTCAACATTTGAATGGTCAGAATATTTTCAGCCATCGAGATTATATAAGTGATTAACATGCTTCTGATTTAATTATATGAGATATCTTTTTGATTTGTAACGTCTGTTAACTTGATTTATAACGTTTCTGTTAACTCCGTTTGAGAGATAAGAAAAAAATAATAATATGATTGCAATCCAATTGTTTTTGTAATAAATGATGAAAAATATTAAACGGTAATAATTGGTTTTATGATTTTAATGATAAAGATAAAAGCGTTTAATTATATAAATTGTATGAATATCGTAATCTTGTAATTAATGTCTTTTAAAAAATATTTCTATCTAATTTAAATTCTACTCACGTTTCACATACTCACAGATTCGTTTATACACAGAGACGTTATTAAATATAAAATAATTTCGATTTATAGATACTTATTATCCTTTAAAAAATACAATAATTACGATATATTCAAGGATAGTAATATTTATAAATCTTTTCAACGTAGAAAGTCGATTGGGAAGCTGAACTCGCTATAGTAATTGGAAAACGATGTAAGACTATCAGCGATAAGGAAGCAGAGGATTGTATCTTTGGGTTTACAATTGCTCAAGATATAACAGCGCGAGATTGGCAGAAATCGAAACGCAATGGTGGACAATTTCTACTTGGTAAAGGTATGGACACGTTCTGTCCACTTGGACCTGCTGTTGTAACGAAGGAATCAATATCCGACATTAATAATTTAACGGTGAAAACCTGGGTAAATGGTAAGCTCAAGCAAGATGGAAATACCAGTGAACTTATTTTCAAACCTCACGAAATTGTCGCTTATATATCCCAGTTAGTATTATCTGTTTTTTTTTTCCGTTTCATAATAGAAATGCGATGTTTCATGTTAAAGAATATATTATATCTTTATTTTTAGATTTATGACTTTGTTACCTGGAGATGTAATACTTACTGGCACTCCAGCAGGTGTAGGATTCACGAGAAAGCCACCAGAGTTCTTGAAAGTATGTTGAAATAAATCTCTTCATTTATTAAATAATTAAGAAAGAAATTATTTTGTCAGACTTTAAAACGTTAAACTTTGTTTTCTCAACTTTTTACAGCGTGGAGACGTTTTAGAAACAGAAATTGGTAATCTTGGTCGTTTGAGAAACAAAGTATTGTGATCGATGAAACGTACTTACTTGCGTCGAACGAAACAGAGATATCTTTTAATTAGTAAATGGAGAAACATGTGCTTTCTCGATTCATTTACGTATGTCAAACTCGAATCGTATCGATGATTTGTCACAGATAGATCAGAATAGTTTACTGTGACGGAGAGTTAAACTTTATGAACATATACGTAGCCATGCTACTTAAAAAGAGCTATCATCGATATATAACTATTATCGATATGACTTTATAGAAAGAAAATATTAAGTCGGGCAAACCATGAAATCCGTGCGAAACCCGTGCCTTTTAAATATAATCATTCGATTTCGCTACTTTTATATACATCACGCATTTTATGTATTTGTACAACAAAACAATAAAGAAAGACTGTTTCTACAGCATCGATTAGATCTCGTTATCTCAATAATTGAATTTACAATTTACAATTTACAATTTTCATGTAACTTCAATTATCAATGATGCATTTATAAACTATAAAGTTGATACTTCGCGAACGTTACCATTACCTATTGTCGGTATGTTCAATTTCTTCTATAAGAACGACATGTTTGATTATATTCATATCAGATGGCACCACTTGTAATTGTCGACAAAAAATATATATATATATATAATAAGTAGAACAAATAAGATATAGATAAAGATACTATTATTGTTTTTTTGAGTCAGTATCATTGGCAAAACATTTAATTTGAAAATATATTTTACGCATTAGCGATTCTTTTATCGAAACGTTTTTAAATTCAGTAATGAAATTTTATTCTTCACATAATTAATCCTTATTAGATCCTTTTGTAAATCGAGAGAGGGTAGGAAAAAGAACAGAAGGTACTGATGAAGCTGAAAGTTCCTGAAAAGTCGATTGACTTTCGAAGCCAACCCTCGAAAAATTGTTCTTTGGGGAATATTTCTCGAGCCTCCCGTTGTCCTCGACAATAGATCGTTCGGTGGTACCTAATTCGCAACAATGGTTCTAGTGGCCATATATTAATAGTCACTGGTATATATACGTGTAGTAAATGGTAGAACAGGATGGGCATTGTTGCGTAGGTCGGAAGGGCCGATATCGAACATTTCGAGTTCCGTATCGCGTTTCTACGACTTGCTTGTTCACCAGAGGACAGATGTCATACTCGATATTGTGAATGATAAATGACTCTTCAAAGATCCATCATATTCACGTTTGAAATCATGATTTAGATATCTTAGGAAGGATATGAAACGAATTTTACACTAGTACGAAACTAGTAGTTTTCGAAATGGCCTCATCGAAAAATTGTACATGTTTATTCCGAAGATCGTAATAAGACTGGACATCTTGATAAACGTGCATCTATCAATTAAGATATAAATCATATAACGATATTTGTAGAAGTTTTGTATATCCGAACTTTTTCAAATTCTAAAAACGAATGGAGATCGTTAAGTTACATTAATAATCTTGTATATTAATTACTAGAAAAAAAGAGAAGAACATTAAAATATTCTAATTAAGAGAAAAAAACGTTCGTTCAATAATCACATAACTATAATTAATAAAACAAATGAAATAAATCTAATCCGGAGAGGAAGGAGCAAACAATATATATATATATATATATACATAAAAAAAAACAAATTCTTATTTTCTCGTACTTCTCGAGTACTTAGCCGTCTCCGCTTCGTTGCATAGATTCGAAGAAAATAATTATTGTCGTCCCGTAATTACGTCGATGCTTCGTAAGTGGCCGGATAGAACACGATGGACGGGAGAGATTTCTTAATATTCAATTATTCTCACGCGAGGAATACGTATACGTACGTAGATACTTATATACGTATATACGTATACATAGGTACATGTATATACGGTATATAGTATACGAGATTTGTGAGATCACTTGAATCAGTGATGTATACCTAGGTACCTACTTGATGGTGCATAATGTAAAAGAAAATGGAGGGTGGAGTTGTAAGAATAAGGGAAAGGGTGTGTTTTCTTTACTTATATACACGAGCTTCGCTATTCGTTGGTTTCATAGTCACCGTAATTAGGGAGCGCGTAACAAACGGCCAACTATTATTCCACGATGGTATAATGACCGCGTGCCAGCGGGATGTTTGCCTTCAATTTGGTGAGCTTATCGTCGCCGTTATCGGCCGATTTATTGACCGAGCCCGGAGAAACGGCTTGCTCTAGGAAAAACACAAGCCTCGTGCCACGAAACGCCACGCATGAATTCATCGGGATTACGAAGGGGTGATCTTATCTGGTCCTCCATTAAGAAACATCGTGACGTTACCAACCTCCCACCCTCTTCTTTTCGATCCACCATCGTATCTTTATAGCAAGTAAGTACTCACATACATATGCGTTCGTACGTTATTCGTTTCAGTCTCTTTTAGTCTCTTTTTGCTTTTCTCCTCTTTTTCTGTTCTCTCTCTCTTTTTTTTTGTTTTTGTTTTTGTTTTTTTTTTTTTAATTTGGCCTTATCATCATCTTATTATAGGTTCATTTTCATTTAATTTCGATGATAAGATTGAAGAATTAAGATCTTAAATCTTTGGAAATGATTGTTGCTTTTTATTCCGTTTTATTTTGTTTGTGAACGTAAATGAATATCAAGAGCTAACTTTTATTGATTTATTAACAAACGATAATTTATATTAATGCGTTTCTTTTCCGTAATCTTTCCTTCTTTTCTTCTTTTGATATTGATATTTATAGATAGTTAAGTGTTACCATTTTTCTTGTTTTTCTAAATCTTTTATCTCGTCAATTTTTTCTTGGTATTTCCTACTTTATAAGTAGATATTTCTAACAGAGCAAATACATGTACCGTTCGATCGAATGAATATGCATGTGAAACATTTAATTAATCGTCTTGTGAATATTTATATAAATTTTTGAAAAATAAAACAAAAGATTTTCCAAGTCCACGAACGGATTGGAATTTTTACTCGAACACATAGAATTCACCTTATATGCGCAATATATGTTGTATGTATAATATATATGTACGTCTCATGTATGGTTATATACCATAGAAGAGAACAATGACGATAGCGTTCTGGTGAAGCAACGGAAGCGACGGCTTACACGGTACGACTAGACCTGTCCACAATACCAACGACAATGGACGCAAACTACGGTCAATAAAGGCCGACCTTATGACTCCGTCACGACGGAAGCTCCTTCCGTCGATCTGTAATTTGATTTTCGAAAGGATATCAAACGATTACGGAAACTGATTAAATGAGATAATCAACGATACTATTAGAACAAAGCTAATTAAGAATGAATAACCAGTAAGATAATGATTTCGATAATTAACATTCTAAAAGAAAAGAATAAATAATAAATGTTCTCTAAATTTTTGAAATCTCGATCCTTGAATTTTATCATTTAAATCAAATGAAAATGAAGAAAGAATAAGAAAGGGACCACGATAATTAACGTTATGAAAGAAAAAAATAAATAATACATGCTCTCCAAATTTCCGAGATCTTAATTCTGAAATATTATCATTTAATTTTAAATGAAAATGAATAAATTATAATAAAGTGATTTTATATAACTTGTGAACAATTGTGTAAATTGTTTGAAATATAAAAAGAGGAAAGATTTTTTTTTTTATCAAAGTCCATTTCTACGCTCTAATGGAATATTCAAATACATACATAAGATAATTAACAGTACATACGGGCAAAACAAAATTATAATAAAAATTACGAAATAAAACGAATAAGAAGGAAGATTACTTTCGAGTATTATAAATCTTTCTCGTGAAAAAGTTAAACTATTACGAAGGGAATAAGTATATTCATATAAAAACAGTTAATGGGCTCACAATTTGTTATTTTGATGAACATTTTTTTCAAGACATCAACTCGTACATTTTATCTTTCAAATCATCTTGAAAAGTAAAATGAACGTGTTAAGGTAAAAAGTATAACAAACTGTTAATTCTTTATGGAAGCTAACGAAGGTGGCTACCTATCCGAAGAACACGCAGCAAACGTGTACTAATGGCGTTTCGATTAGCCACGATGCGGATCGAATGCCGCAGGCTAGGCATCGTTGCACCTGCCGATTGGCTTCCTTTTCCTTTCTGACGTCCAGACTGCAGCTGGACGATTTTGATCTTTCCCTGATTACTGGAGTTATTAGTTGTTGGTGTCCTTCCGTGACTGATAGTCCTCACGTTCTACTCGCTTGACAATATTTTTTTCGTCGTAATTCTCGAACGATCGTTTCACTCGATATTCGAATAAAAAAGACTTTAGGGTAAACAGTTGAATTATCGATCATCGTGACAACGATAATTATTTATGGTCTTTTCAATTTAGTATTAAAGAATTTTATAACATTCATCGTTTATTTTATTATTGTTATCGTTGTTTTGTCCGTGCACGTTAGATCTTTTTACTCGGATATCTTATAATATATGTGAACAGTTTATAAGAAAAGGATCCATTATGGTTCAGAAACGATTTTAGTTCAGGTTCGTTGTTAAAAGCTTAGGTCTTTCAGTTAAAATAGATCTGACAAAAGAACGGAACGTGGCACGGTTTCTCAAAAATATCTAAATGAGTCGTTCAAGAATGAAGCGTGAAAACAGCGCTTGCATAAGGGCGCAGTTCCAGTTTCGGAACAATGGGGAAAACTAAGTGGTTGGGTATGGTTCTCAACGGGTGGTATACTAACGGCAGGGGTTTTCAAATTTTTTACAACACTTTGAGACATTTTTTTCTTGCAACTGTAAATATATTAATGGAAATAAAGTTATAGATTTATTAGTTAAAATTCGTTATTTCGATGATCTCTTCTAGAATCGTTTTTCTTTTGATCGAATGGAAAAATCGATCGAATCCTTTTCAAGGTCCTCGAGATAATAAATAGTCTGCACTTACTTAGAATCGATCTGTACAGTTGTACACAGAAAGGGCGGTTTTTGGTCAATCGATAGTTTGGAAACCGCTGTGCTTCTAGGATATACCGAACGACAATGTCAAGAGTCAATGGTACCCTGTTATTCGGGACATTATGGGACATCGTTCATCACGTCTCACGACAGGGAAGCTGGGCGTCCGTATGTTCTTGCCAATTCTCTGGAAACCATCAAACTCGCGACTCTACCTTTTCCAACAATGAATTACACTTTAAATCAGTAGATATAGGGATATCTAACGAGCCGATATCTAACGAGTTTCGTTACGGTATTGATTTCAAATATAAAAGGATAACTTTGACAATCTTATGGTACGATGATTTAAATTTCGTTTCTCTTAGAAAATTCGATTTTAAACATTAAACGGCAAGATTATAACGTCCAGATGATTTCGTTGATAATAATTGAAAAAATAAAAATAGGAATTATTTATATCTAATTAAAAATGAGCGAGCTGTTCGCCATCTTTGAATGATAAGAATGAGGATTACCTGTAAAAAAGAAAAAAAAAAAAAAAAAAAAAAAACAGGCGAAAGACGATAAGGAACACTGATAAGTACCTTAAACAGATCCCGTCCAATTTTTTTCCTTATCCGATGGAAATCTCGTCCTTCTGCGCGCGAGGATGAGGAATCACAGGGAAAAATCAGTATTCCAAGAAGGAGAGCCTTCTTACCTTCTTTTGATGGTGACGATGGTGAATGCGAGAGAATGAGATAGAGATAGAGAGAAAGTAACGGTATACGCAAAAAACTGACAGATTTACGGTAAGCTACTGTTACTCGGAGACCAATCACATTTAAAGATGAAGAATAACAAGAAAAAGAAGAAGAAGTCGAAGAGAAGAGTATCTTCTTTTTTATGTGAATCTTCGTTTGCTGATCAATCCTTGATCTAGATTCCAAAATGTCGGATAAATAATAAGATTCATGATCAACATTGTTCTACCTATAGAAGAAATTTGTTTTTCTTTTTCTTTTTTGTTTTCTTTCTTATTTTCTCTCTCTCTCTCTCTCTCTCTCTCTATTACTTTATACTTTCTTTTTTTAGCTCTCCCGTTCTTTTTCTTTTTTTCTTGATCCCTTTCTCTTTCTCTTTCTTTTCTCGCCTGTGCACATCCTTCGGGACACCTGCGGTTCACGCTGTTCGTGGTAAACCGTTACGGTCATCGGACAGAGATTCCATCTAATAAAGACATAATTCTAGCAGATAGAATCTTTACCTTCTCTCTTCCTTGCTTTGGTTTGCTTTGCTTTACTCTTGCGCGCGCGCGAGAACGCACATCTCCAGTATCTTTTTACGACCGACCTATCTTTCCGTCTTCTAATTCCAAAACAGATCGAGTGTCGTGCCTTCGAATATATATGATCTCATAGTCACCGTTCCCGGAAAGAAGAAAGAAGCTTTTCTCGTCTTGCTACCTCGTTAATTCGACTAAATCGTTTACATTATATACCGAGTCTCGCGTACTAATGACGTTTTTGAATTCTATTCGAGTTATTTCTTCTCTCGGAATTGAAAAGATCTTTATCATCGAGTTGTTGTTAATCCGAAAACTCGATTTTAAATCCGCCTTATGTGAAATAGCGTTTTGTATTTTTATAGGATGAACGTTAACGCTTTGTGCAAATCATGAAAGTAATAGACAAGTATTTCTGATAAATCGAACGATTCATGTTTGTGATATAAATATTATATCAGTATCTTTGAGAATCATGTACGACTAAGATTTGTTTCTTATAATCCATGCTTCTAATAAAATTTAATTTTCGCTACCAATTAAAAAAATATATAAAAAATGACTTTTATTGCATAAACACTAAAAGTATTAATATTGATAATGATGAAAAATATTAATGATGAATTATCAATGTTTCGACATATTTGCTGAAAATGATCGATAGAGCTTGATAAAATCAGCTGATCTCTCTTGGTTCTATGATAAATCTTTAATCGATTAGTTTTACAAACTCAAACTCGCAATTTTTGAGGTAGCATCCCCTGCGTGTGTCCAACAGGGTCGTTCGGTAGGTAAGCTAGAAAAGAGAGTGCCGAGGGGCAATCCGGTAGCGCGTTTACTTTTAATCGCTGGCGAAAACGCTCTCGTGTCTCGACGTACAGTGGTGTCGAGTGCCTCGGGAGGCAAAACAAGTTACTCTTCGTCCGCCGCCATTCGCCATTCCAATCGACGGCAAAATGGCCGGCCATTCGCTGCGATAACAACAAGTTGATGAAACGATTAAAAGCGTTACGAGCGTGTAACTTCTCTCTCTCTCTCTCTCTCTCTCTCTCTCTCTCTCTCTCTCTCTTTCTCTCTATCTCTATCTCTCTTTCTAGAACAGTTCTAGATGACTGTTGTTATCACGAAATGTATCATACGTATGTGCGTCTCTATATGTACCCGGCAGCCGATTTCCAACGCAAAAATTTTCCCAATTCGCATGTATGAGCGCGCACTCGCCCATGGGAGCTCTCAGTCAACGGTAAAAGGGAGACGTCTCCCACGGGATGTTAGCTTCCCTTTCTACGTAAGGCCATTCCCTGAACGATAAATCCAGTCCGAGCAACGTTAACCGCGATTTTCGAAACTCCTACCGTCCGAAATTTGCCAACTTGATCGTCTTACACGTGGTATACACACAGACACACGTTTTGTGACCCTTACATCTTTTTTCTCACTTTTTCTTTTCTTCCTTTTTTTTTGTTTGACACCTTTAACGATCACAGGAAAAGAACGAATGATCTAAGAACGTCTCAATGAGATTGTGATACTTGAACGATCATGAAGATTGAATGAGCAAATATTTTTTATGAATTGTTCATTGTTTTATAACAATTACGATATACTATAGGTATAATATTGTTTTTCCATACGTAACAAAATTTGAAATTGACAATGATTAGAATTGAATTGACAAAAAATTGAAAACTGTACTGTATACGAATCAGTGATCGCATAAAAACTATTAATATAATAATACAGTTTAAAAGTAATACTTTTCTTTTTATTTTTGAAATAAAAATAAAATGTAATCATTATTACCTCTACATCTATTAATTTAAATCAAAATATTAGTTGTTTGCAAGTAATTATTATTGAAACAATATAGTTCTATATTAAAAGTATGAGAATATAACGAATTTGAATAATAGTAACAATTAAAAAAAAATGAATTTGTACAATAGTAACAATTAAAAAATCTCGTGTCCTATTATATTTCAATGTTAATAATTTTCAAGATATTCCCATTAATTTTGATAGTTACTTCGACTCGCGCCATTTTTAGAAATTTCGTGTTTCAAGATATCGAAGATAGGTGGCGAAGGTTAGTATAACCCCGTCGATCGCGTTCATCTGGAGGAAAGTAAGTGTCGAACGGTTTAGCTTGTAAAATAACTTGGTCCATTAGAGTCATTCATCGGAGATCACTCAATGATCATCTCAAAAAGCAGGAATCTCTTTGGTGATGCCATTTTCATGGTAATTTTCAAGCTTCTTCGATGTTCTATCTATAAGAAAGCATAAGCGAGAAAGCGGATTGGACGAATTATAACAGGCAATATAAGAGCGAGAGAGCGAGAGAGAGAGAGAGAGAGAAAGAGAAGAAGAAAAGAAAAACAGCTACGATAAATAAAGTCTAAGCCCATTCAAGTAAGTGGTTATGTTTTTAACACGTGCTAGAGCCTAACAGCTCTCTATGCCCTCCTCCTCCTCCGCCTTTTCATCCTACTCTCTACGCGCGTTAACATCATCGCACTCGTAAAGCCCGAGCACACGAACGCGTTCGTCCACCGGCGCCATTATCGCGAAACCAGGATCGTACTTATATACTCGGGTACCCTTTCACGTACCGAAATTTCAAATTACAAATTTTCCCAATTTTTTTTTTTTTTGTACACTCTTTTTCTTATCATATATAATACCTCGTTTAAGGAATCATTATTTTAATTAGTTTCGTTTCGATTAAAACATCAGATATGTCTTTTCAAATAATCGATGAAATTACGAGAGATCGAATGAATTTAAATGATCGCACAATATCATTTTAATTGATTAGAATGAAGATTCGATAAAGTGATTCTAAAAGAAGAATCATTTGGTCGATTTCATTTTGTAACTCCTTGATTTAATCTCTACAGATAGATTATTTGAAAAACACGAACAACACTTGTTATATTCTCTAAGACAGTTTAACTTCGTGATATTCTTCCAAAGTATCATTAACACTTATCCTTATTTTCTACCCAACTGATTTTCTACAATTCCATCGAATTAAAAGGAACAAAAAATTGTGTATTTCTCTCCCCTTTTCTTTCTTTCCATTTGTAATTTACTTTATCGTTCGATTTTCCAAGAACATTTCGAAAGTAAGTACGTAGGAACAAATTACGATAAATTACAACGCTCGGAGTTCGACCCACCACTTTAGTTGCATCCCTGTTCTAAGGATAGGACGGTGTCTTCGCAGGAGTGTAGACTTTTACGCGTGTGGGAGGAAAAGATAGAAAGAGAGAGAGACAAAGAGAGAAAGAGAAACTATGAAGGAAAAAGAGAGAGAGAGAGAGAGAGAGAGAGAGAGAGAGAGAGAGAGAACGAGAAAGAAAGAAAGAAAGAGAGAGAAGAGTCGAGACTTCTCTCGTCGAGATGGGAGATGCGCCGACATAACCGATAAATAACAACGGCAACGAGCCTGTCAGACCCTTGTTAAAGCATCGCGCGCACGCTCACGCGCCAAGAGCGAGCGTGTACTCGCTCCTGCCCGCTCACGCATTAGAATACGCTTTAACATACACCAAGAAATCGTATCTCTCGTTTTCGCGCGAGTAGAAGCTCCGTAGATGCGATAGCCTCCGCGATTTCTACTTCTGCTTCATACGTGTGTGTACGTGCGAGAAAGAAAGAGGAAGAGAGGTTGAAAAAGAGAGAAAGAGAAAGAGAGAGAGAGAGAGAGAGAGAAAATGGTAGTTAGAATGTTAGATTGCACGAGAGAAAGAGAGAGAAAGAGAAAAATGTGTGTGGACGTTTCGACCCCCGAGGGCTCTGCTAGTGACGAATATTATTGTCTCTCGTGAGGATCATAACTATGCCGCGCTGATTAATTAGCCTGATCAACCGTTCACGCTGCTTGTAAACCTTTACGACTATTTTACGATTGTTTTACAGATATTTTCTTTTATTTTGTTCGTTTTCTTTTGTCCTTTTAACGGTTCTACGAGTTTTATTTATCGTATCAGATACATACGTGAGAAATAAAGAATCTGTGAAATGATCTATGAACGTTTGAAAACGATAAGATTTCTGTGAATTGATGATCGATATCGAATGAATGATCGATTAATAGAGGTTCTGTTGAAGATGGTCAATTTTTATTTTTTGTATTATCTGAAGATACGTTATTATTATTATTATTATTATTATTATATGTGCATATATATTTTTGATAAAGTTTGCGTAAATTTTGGATAAATTTCTTAAATAATCGAGTAAACCCTATGAAAATGTTATATTTCATTCAAACATTCATTTCATTCAAACATTATCGTATATAGAATACGACGTATCAAAATTTGTTCAACGAACACGTAAATATCTATTTTGTTATAACGAAATTATTTTAATTTTTTCGCTTGTTTATTTCTAATCAATTAATTCGATCGATCAATGGTGTAAGAGTTATAGGCAAATCGTTAACAAGTCGAACCATTTCAAATCGTTCGTATTATACTTTCGAGTTTCTTTTTCTTCCCTTTATGTTCAGCTCGTCTTTTAAGTGAATGCGTAGGACGGACCACCGGAGGCCAGATGCTCGTTGTTTGAGGGATGCCGATACCATTCTGCGTTATCCTAAATCGAGCGCAGGAGATGAGCGCACGTGGAGTGTTAAAAGTCGCACTTACGAGCCCCGACATAAATACGTTCGCATCCGTTTACAGAGCTACTCATCTTTTCCATTTATTACTTTAACCTGGTTACAAACAGTCTTTTTGGATTTGCGATGAAAGAATTTGTTGGTTATGGTCCATACGATTTCCGTTCAGTCTTCAACGATCTCCTTGAAATTTGCTTTCCCGATAATCATCTCGAAAATCATCTTCTAGTTAGTAATTAATTAATAAAGTTCTAATCGTTTCAATAATTAATATTTCAATCTAAGAGCAAGTAATCATTCGTTGTCGTATAATTTTTATCATGAAAATGATTTTATTTTACGTACGATCATACGCATCCGTCTTGCTATCATTATACACGAGGGCCATTTGAAAAGTTATTGTTTCTTTTTCTTTTCTTTTTTTTTTTTTTTTTTAACATATAAATGTCATTTTTATAGCGAAAAATAAAAAAAAAGAGCAGTGCAGTTTTCAAATGCTCATACGTGATTATCCAGCAAAGCTTTTTTTTTTATATGAAAAAAAAATATATATATATATATTAATAGGAAGACTGAAATAATTCAAGAGAGAAAAAAAAATATCTTACAATTCTTATTGTTAGGGTTTCGTTCGGAGATAAAAGTAAAGAATGAAAAAAGAGAAGAGAAGAAAGCAGTTACGGATTCGTGTGTCGTCTTGTTCGAAAAAACGAGACAGAAAGAAAGAAGGAAGACAAGAAAAGAGAATACATGGCAGATGCAACGAGGAAAGTCGCTCTTGAGGATCGATCTTTCGCTTTCGTAAAAACGGAGACGAGAATAAAGTCGAGCGATAAGCATTTTCGAGAACACAAGAGTAGTGATCTTAAGCAAGGATCGAGAAAAAGTCTGCTTCGAATTAGTCTTATGGCGTGTGCCTACATCTTGAGATGAAGCTCGTTAAAAGATGAAGACGGATCTCCTAGTTCAAGATTTATTCTCTTCTTCTTTCTCTCTGATGTATCGTTCTTGTTAAGAAAAGTTAAAAATTTAACTTGAATTCAAGAGATTCTTTTTTCAACTAATAATGAATATCTAATCATAATAGTAAATACGTACTAATGAAAAATATTGATCATTAGGTAGATAATGATCGAATCAATATTATTAAATAGTTAACACTTCTATTACTTATTAAATTATTTAAATAAATAACGAGACATTAATTGTTTAAATATAAACACAATGTAAGTGACATTGTAAACAAGAAAATATTTCTTCTTCGATGTCTCAGAAAATTTTAATTTTATATAACAATTATTAGATTTACTATTAGGAATGTAATCGTCGATAGAAAAAAGTTCTCTTGTTAAGATTATTATTATTATTGATGATTCATAATTCATAATAAAATCATTAGAAACGATATATCGCGTCATCGTAAAAATCCAACGAACAAATCACAAATTTAATCAAATAAATCTCTCTTTACGAAGGATTTATCAATTGACCTATCCTCGTATCTATTTTATACGATACTTTTTTCTTAATAACGATCGAAGATATAGTAACGAAAGGTTACATAGCGCTCTTCCAGGTCCTTTCCTCATATTTACCTTACTATCCTTTTAATATTATCTTCGAAGGTTAACACCTGGCCATGTATAGTATACTGGCACGGTGTATATCGGTTTCAGAAGCGTCGGATAGGGGCTGCCAACACCCTTTGCAATAATATTTCCCCGACACCAAGACGATGTTTGTAGAGTAAACTAAGGCATCGCGAGATTATCCAGTCGTCTCTACCCTTCGCACCCTTCGTTTTGCTTTTTATTGCTATGAAAATTGTTCCCGTGTCCCATAACGCGATCGATCTCGCGAGATTCTTTATCATCGAAGCTTTTTCGATCTCATTTAATAAAAGAAGAATATTCTTTTGTCGAATAATGTTTCTTCACATACAGAACTGTATAAAATGTATATAAATAGATATATATTACATCTGTTATTAGGTATACAACATTTATTTAGTATAATATAAATTTTTAGGGGATAATAGCAAATACAGTACTGTTCGTTCAAATATTAAATACTGAAAATGTTAATATTACTCTATTCAATATTTTGATGCATAAATATAATTATATTTTAATGTAACGTGCTGCATAATTTTTCGTTACACTCGTATTCATAGTCTTATTTCTGAAAAATTTCTCTCAGTGATCTGACTTTAAGCATATTTTTACAACGAAACAAAAAATATATATACAGTATCAAATTCAGTGCCGTCCTTACTCGTCCACATCTTCTTTCGTCATGCACAGATCCAGTTTCCTTAAATTTATTCACCGGTGCACGAATTACAGTGTCCGTAAAAGAACCGGATTTTTAAAAATCATCTTGACAATCTACCCGTGGTATCACTAAATTTCATCCCTTTTTATGTGACACCTTGCCATATGAATTTACGTTCATGCATATTTATCATGAATTATAACTATGAGCACAGGAAATAGTCGTGAATATAAAAAAATTAATTTTAGCGTATTGCAGGACGTTTATCCTTTTCTTTTTATTATTGTTGTTATGCATATATACTAATTTATAATTGATATGCATACATACACATACATACTGCTTATACACGTGAGACATATTTTTGAAATTTATATTATTTACAATAAATACGTAGATATATTTCGAAGACACCCTATATATTAGATATGTTAGACGATACATTATCTACAACCATAGTCAGTGACGATTCTTCTAATTATACCTTAACGAAGTATCTCGGTTACTCTCATATAATTAGTCTTCCAACTTTTCCTTCGTTTTCACGAAAATCTTGGCAATTACCGACGCAATACGTCAGGCCACGCTCGAGGGAATTTTTCGAGGGTGCACGTGTGGCAAAAGGGCGAATGAGAGGAAAGAAAAAAATAGAGAGAAAGGAGAGAGAAAAAATGAAGAGACTTAGAGAAAGAAAAGAAACGGAGTAAGATCAATTTCACGCAATATGTAGAACGATTTCTTTCCGTTTCTCTCGAAATCCATCCACTCGGGATTGGCTATGTAACGAGAAAAGAGAAAAGACACATACACGTACACATATATGTATATATATATGCATTATCTTTCTCTCTTTCTCTTCACGGTTCTTCCTATATTCTTTATTTCTACGACGATTTATGTTCTGTCATTTTTCCGGCCGATGAAGAAGCAGGAGAGAGAGAGAGAGAGAGAGAGAGAGAAAGAGATAAAGGGAGACAAAGAGAGAGGGAGAGGGAGAGAGAAAGAGGAAGAAAGAAAGAGAGATAGAAAGAAAAATAAGTAAAGAAGTCGACAGGACGAAAGGGCAGACGTTGGAGGGGGAAACGGAAGTCGTTCAAAGAGGGTGGAAAGAAAGACGAAGAAAGAGAAAGAGAGAGAGAGAGAGAGAGAGAGAAGGAGAAAAGAGTAAAGACGAGGGGTGGCGAAAGACCATTTTCTCTTCAGAGAGGTTTTATTGGCCTTTTTATGGGACGAATAAACGGCTCCGTTACGCGGATTTACATACCGCTTGCTTCGTGATTCACTGACTTCCATTTGCAAGACTACGTGCCTGCACATGCGCATACATAGTACCTAGATATAAGATGAATCGTGTAATTTGATCACTTTTATTTAGAATTAAGAGGGACTTATAAATAGTACATTAGACACAATGAACTTGCGGTTTTAATATAGATGTAATAAATTTTTCGAAATGAAAAATTATTGTTTCGAAACACGATTCATTAATCGATCAGAAATAAGATTTTATTGTATCAACCCTTTGCTCTATAAAGTTTCCAATTGCATGATAATAATATCTTTTTTTAAACTCTTAAATTATCTCTACATTGAGTAACATCTTACTTAGTTAACGAAACGAATCAATAGTAAACAATTTTATTTAAAAATTGTTTTAAACTTATATAAGTGTATACGTGTGAGGATAAGATATTGAAAGTAGCAAAAATCAGATTACGTTTGAGCGAAAACGAATTAAGAAAATAAATTATAATACGAAGGGTTAACGCGTTTTTATAAAAAAAAAAAAAAAAGAAAAATTATAATTATACAAATGTTAAGAGAAACGATTTTTCAAAAAGGTAAAATACGCATTTTTAATAAGAAAGAACATGTAAACGAATTACGAAAGCGAGTCGACCATTATCGACTTCTCTAGACTAACTGACGTAACTATAACGAAATATTGCGGAATGGTTTATTAGACTATCGCTCGTCACGGTTCAAGGAGGTCACTCGAGTTCCTCTAATTAAATTATTAAAAGCTGACTTAAATTGGTCAATTAACGACGCCCATAGCCGTAATTTAGGGAATCTTTGCGTCAGCATTTCAGTCAAATATATTTTTTTATATTCGTTTATTGACTCTCTTGCGGGTGGGAAAACATATTTTGTTCGGATTAAAAATGGGTTATATACACGTAATTATGAGACAATATTGCGTCACCTGTAAAACAATTTTAATTTATGCGTCGACAATCAAGCCGTATCTTTCTTTTTTTTTTTTTTCTTTATTTTCGTCGTTAACAAGGAGATAAATTTTTCTCGTCGAGACTTTCACGTAACGATAAATTAATTACGATACATACAAGGTGAATTTTTTTTGTTTATATCGGGCCACCTAAATATCTCGAGCAACGCATTTTTGACACCAAAATTATTCGGTTTTGGAGGATGAATATAGAAATTGGTATATAACATTGATATGATCTACGATTGATGCGCCTTGAGCGAATCATCGTTTTTATTATAATCTATTATAGTAGCGTTCGGTTTAAAATGGTTCCGATATCTTTGGAAAAAAGCGAAGATTGTCAAAGACAGTACCTATTCACATCTATTCTAAGCTATTTTCGACTATCCGATTCGAACCGAGTCGAGCCGAATCAAACCAGGCCAAGTTAAACCAAGCCGAAGCGGAGTTGAATCAGGCCTAGTCGAGTTGACCCGAATCGAACCGAGCTGAGTCGAATAAAATAGAACCGAGTCAAGCCGATCCGACTCTGTACGAATATAGCCGAGCTAAACCAACCAATCAAGCCGATTCATCCCGAACCATGCCGACCCTATGTTGTTCGATCTTGTCCAAATCGATCCTATTCGATCCAATTCGACCAAATTAAATTAAAATCGATCCTTTTGAGATCTAATTCGACTTTATTCGTTCCAACACTTTATTCAATCATATTCAATCCTATTCGATCTTATTAGATCCAATTCGATCGTTTTCGACTTTATTCGATCCTTTTCGATCCTTTTCGATCTTATTTGATCCTATTCGATAGAATTCCAGCAAATTAAATTAAACTCAATTCTTTTGCGATCTAATTTAACCTTATTTGATCCAGAGCGATCTTATTTGGTCCCATCCGATCGTTTTCGATTTTTTTCGATCCTATTCTATCCTATTCGATCGTTTTCGATCCTGTTTGGTTTTATTCGATCCTATTTGATCAAATTAAATTCAATTAAATCTTTTACGATCTAATTTGACCTTGTTCGATCCTATTCGATCCTACTCGATTATATTCAATCCCATTCGATTCGATTCGACACTGTTGGATCCAATTCGATCATTTTCGATCGTTTTTGATCTTGTTCAATCTTACTCGACCCTATTAGACCTAATTCTATCGTTTTCGACTCTTTTCGATCTTGTTCGATCCTACTGGACCCAATTCTATCGGTTTCAATCCTATTCGATCCGATTCGGTTCAATTCAATCCTATCCGATCCCGTCTTATTTTAACCGATGTAATCCCGTCTGACCTGTCCAATCCCATCCATTTGTTGTTCTGCCTTATTCTGTATTATCCTTTGTTTTTCAAAATAAAACAACTGGTGTCTTAAACTTTTTTTTCTTTTTTTCATAAAAACAGTTCTCAAAAAAATTAAGTTTCTCAATTTAAAAGGGTCACCTTGTAAAAAATACATACATATATTTTGCACGAGTTTCTCTTATTTAATGTCCTAATATTATCAATTCTGCAGTAATTCGGCGTTTATAACACTAATCAAATAAGACATGACTCGTAAAGATAACAAACGGTAATAGAAATTTCATCTTCTTTTCCCGAAGAAGAGAAGAAGTTGGCCGGAAAACCACATCGATTTAACGATAAATTAGACCAGTTTCGCGTTCTGTCGCTCGCGATTTCGATTCGGTAACAAGAGGTCGATGGACACAACAAAGAGGCCATCCTTGTGGAAAGGGCGTTACGTGTCATTTGATTTCAATTCGAAACGATGCTGTACCCTACCGGCCGACACAATAATCCCTATTAAACAAATAGTCTTGATCATCGTAGGGGTAGGTACGTTTCGTATCATGCGTATAACGCACACCCTCGTAAGAAATATTTGTGAAAGGTATAATGAAAGTGTATGTGTGTATTTGAAAAAGAGATAGATGGATTGATAGATACATTAAATAGATAGAGAAAGATATATATATGTGCATATACATATATATATATATATATATATATATATATATATATATATATCGTTCACGCCGTTCACCCCACAATCGGTCTCTAGAACGCGATCAACCCTCCCATAATGCAATTTGAGTTAACTGCAGGGGATGATCTCCCCGTCCAGCCCGCTAACACACCCCTACCGGCTCGTATCATCCTATAAACTGTAAGCACACAATACGTAATGTACTACGTGCGGCGGGACTCGATTTCTAGCTGTTCCGAAAGGGGAGCTCGTCCCCTGTTATTTTTCTCCCTCGACTACCTCCACCATCGTTTCTCTTCCTTCTCCACCTCCTGATCGTCCTACTGGTATGCGCGTGCGCTCGCTATCACATCCGTATCGAGTCTGTCCTTTGGAATTTTCAACCCTTCTGGTAAAGATCACTATCGTTCGAACTTATGACTCAATTAACAGACTCAAATATAATTCATTAAGATTCGTCGGATATCTCTCGATCGAGATTACGCATTTTTGTCGATATTTCTTGAAAGATTCGAAAGGAACGATAAAATATTAATTGGAAATATTTTTGAAGGAAAAACGTGATAGTGCAAATTTAAATTAAATTTGTAAATTATTTCACAAGTTATACAAATTTCCTGTACAATTATTTTTTTCTAGAAAACTGTACGAAGATTATATATTATAATAATAATATATCTACGTATATAGAGTATGATCATAAAATAGCATAAGCAATTTATATATAATATACCCAATGTTATATAAAGTTCTATATACAATAATTTACGATCTATATGTGTAGATATTTAATATAAAATATTAATATAAGATATTACATTATATTAATTTTAATATTATTGTGCGAAAAATATTTTCGAAGATTTATCGATGTAAGAGAATCGATCGTTACGTGATCGAAAAAGTTAAGAAGAAAATTGAGGTCGAGTAGATCCGATTTCTAAATTCGTCGATAATAAAGCGTTATCCGTCGCGGTTCTAATTATCGCTAGAGTGGAGGAAGAGGAAGGAGAGTCGCAATTACGCGTAGAAAGAGCTCAACTCGATTAACTCGAGGCTTGAAATCGCTACGAAGCACACGCGAACCCCGCGTCGATCTCGCTAACGTCTCCTTCTCTCTCTCTCTTTCTCTCTCTATTTCTCTCCAGACTCTGAATCAACTAATCGCCGTAATCGAGAACGCGTTTTGTTCTATCTCCCTAATTACCGAGTTCATTCGATTACGGGAATTGCAACAATGCTCCGAGGAAGTCACGGTCATGCACGTTCACGAAATTAGTCACGCTCTTCTAAAGAAGCTGTCGCTATTTGCTTATTCGATAATTATTTTACGTTCTCTATCGTGAACATTGTTTCCATTTATTCCCTTATACAATTTAATATTCCATGTTTTAATTAATAAATTTAAAATATATTCACTTAGTCAAATCGATTTTAATCTAAAAGTTCGAATTGTATTCGTTGGATGAAATCAATTTTAATTAAAAAATTTTTAATATATGCACTTAATAAAATCAGCTTTAAATAGATCATTCAAATTGGATTCATTCGAGAGGGATTCATTCGTTTTTTTCATTAAAAATATTAAAAAGGCTGATGGAAAATGCGGATGGATAAGTTTAAAAAATTAACATTTTCGATATATTTGTTAATTTTAAATATTAATCATTGTTACCGTCATATGAATCACATTCTAAAGATATATACATTTTTATAGAAATTTTATTCAAACGATTTATATTTTTCGAATAACTTACGAATAGAAAGAAAGCTATTTGAACAATGAGAATCGCATTGCACGAAAGGCGCATCCTTTCCAATCTAGCTGAATACCGGAAATCGTGAAACTCGCGCCATTTTGGAGAACGCGTTCCTAGCCGGTATCTTCTTCCTTTTTCTCTCTCACGAAAGGCAGTAAACCTCGAGCGAATTGCAGCTGCAATTTCGTCTCGCCGCTTCCACTGTGATCTTCGAGAAAGAGAGAGAGAGAGAGAGAGAGAGAGAGAGAGAGAGAGAGAGAGAGAGAAAGAGAGATATATATAGAGAAAGAAAGAAAGAAAGAAAGAAAGAGCTTCGAGGTCGACCTTCTTCTCATCCACAAGAGTTCAAGAACGAAGAAGAAAAGGAAGAGAAAGAGAAGAAGAAAAAGAAGAAAAAGGAAGAGGAGGAGGAGGAGGAGGAGGAGGATCGGCAAAGAAAATTGCGAAAATCTTCGAAGGGGAAGGCCGTTTCTTCTGGGTCGGTATAGCCAAGCTAAACAAACAGTAGTTGCTTGCAAGAGCAATCACGTGAAAAGGGGCGATCGTTTCTTCTCTTGGAGTAGAAAGAAGAAAAAGAGAGAGAGAGAGAGAGAGAGAGAGAGAGAGAGAGAGAGAGAGAGAGAGAGAGAGATAAAGTAGAAAGAGAAAAGAAGAGAAGAGAAAAGAAGAGAAGAAAAGAAGAAGGTGGAGATGGACGGATGATCGTCGGGTAGTCTATGAGGAGAGGTGCGTTGCCAGGTGAAAATTGCTGGTTTCAGGAGAATTGTACAGTTCTAGTGAGTACCGAGGGAGTATCAAAGGAAGTAAAGAGAAGGTGAGCAAAAGAGAAAGAGAGAGAAGGAGCAAATAGCCAACTGAGGGAACGATGGCGAGAATATCTCGAAGATCATAGCTGGTAGCAAACGCATGAGAGAGCTAAGACCAAGTCGACGAGTTAGAGAGAAGAGCTTTGGTTTTATCGGCTCAAATTGGCCGGAAAGTCGAAGACCGTTTCGCACGCGTGCCTCCTCGCTTCGACGAGCTTATAACAACTACACAACGACGAGGACGATGACGACTACGATGAACTCTCTTTTAACGCGTTCTTTCGACGATCGATTGTTTACACAATGCCCTCGTAGTAAGCCTGTTTTCCTTTTCGCTTCGATCGCTTTGCCGAAGTACCTTTGAACGAATCAACGAACGTGTAGGTAGGTAGTACACCTATCTATCAGTACATACAATGACGGACTTGGAACGAAAAGAATTCTCTTTTACGTTCTTCAACAAAGATCTCTGAGAACTGAATAGGTACATTTGGAAATAGTTCTGTAATGGCTAAAGAATTTTTATTTTCTATTTGTGCAACTATAGAAATCGTATATCTATAATTTTCTAAATAAGTTTGATATTATTTTAAGAATTTCTTCTTTTCTGTTTTATTTATTTTTTTCTCTCTCTTTCTTTTTTTTTTTTTTCTTTTTCATCAGAATTATTTACCATTAAATACTATCTTCTTCTTCTTATTATTATTTTATTTTATTATATATTACTTGTCATTGTTATTATTATGCATTTTCTGTTGATTCGTATCACAAAATCTTTGTAACATCTTTATCCACTTTCGTTCGTTCCTAATCTAAATCCCAAGTACCACTGATCTTAACGATTGTAAATTATTCTAAAAGAAATTCAAATCTCGTAACCCGATTTTCTACCTACTTTTCACCCTTCACATATCTCACTCGCGTTATATATTATATCTACTTACATTTTCTTTTCTTACTTTACAACATGAAAATGGTAGGCAATAAACTGAACGAATTCGAAACTATCACATTTCTCTGCTCCTTCTTTATCTTCTTTTTTCTTTTCTTTTTTATATTTTTTACTTCTTACTACATACTTCTCAACGTTACTCGCATTCCTCTTCAACGCCCATTTTCGTCCAAAATGAAAAGAGAAGGGAGAAGAAAAAATAAGAGGAGTTATAGAAGCCCATTAGATTTGTAACATTTTCATTTTTACGATTTTCCAGCTGGTTTGTATTTTAGGAACACCTTCTCTCTCCCCCACTCTCTTTTTCTCTCTCTTATCTATTTCTCTCCTTCTCTCTCTTATCTGACTTTCCAACGAAAGAGAAGACGTTCTGGTAACTCACAAAGGATTCCATTTTCTCAAATAATCCCGAAAATGTGATGGAAAGCTCATAAAACCACCAGGCAATCTCGAGTTTACGAGCTCTACTCGTTCCTTCGCTCGCTTCGTTTTTCTCATCTTCGATGAAACTCTACTAAGAACGTTTCTTTCGAACTCGTGTAATTTTTCCTTTGATAAAAAACGTTTTTTTTTTTTTCTTTTTCTTTTACTTTTTTCACGTTTAATGATCGAAGAGAATTTCACGTTCGTGAATCATGTCGAAAACGACACGAGCGTATTTCGGACGTTGTTCGATATTTTCCGGTTGGCCGGCGATTCCAAACGTGGGCGTTCTCTCTCTCTTTCTCTCTCTCTCTCTCTCTCTCTCTCTCTCTCTCATTCTCTCTTTTTCTTTCTCTTTCTCTTTTTCTCTATCTTTCTGTCGGACGTGTCACTCGGTCATTATGGGCCCATTAGTCGTGTCGAGTGACACACCGAGAGTACGTCTCGTGTTTCCTTCGAGACTAACAACGTAGACCGAAAGGAGCCCCTCGTAAAAATCGACGCGATAACTCATTACGACTGAACAAAGGCAAAGACCGCGGTACGGTAACTTTTACCATGAAAACAAACGTCATTTACGTGTAAGACTGAACGAAATGCTTTCTTTTCCTGTTTTTTCTGTTTTTTTTTCTTTTTTTTTTTTTATGAACAATGAACTTCAACATGAATTTCTAAACGAATTTTATCGTTAAATTTATCTCGTAAATGCTTATCACATTCCTAATTATTTCCTGAAAGATAAGGGACAAATCGAATGTTAGTACGATCAATTAAACAAATAGATTTTATTATATTATCTTTAAGAAAAAAAAAAAAAAAAGAATGATATTTTTCAGTTTTGTGAATGTAACGAAACGCAAAATTTTTAGCGTATAAATCGTAATGGTCCTGTCGCTTTTAACTTGGTTTTCTTTTTTACCAAAATTTTAACAGAAGATGGAAAGACGCGTGTTGCGTCGTAACTCGTGCAACCACCCAAAGTGATGCCACGCCCCTGCATAAAGAAAAAGAATATCGCAGGCTCCGCGATTTATGTCTTTTCGTAGAAAAGCCAATGAAATCGGAGCTGTACCGATGTGGCGAGACCTAAATGCAACCACATGTGGCGCTGCGGTCATTTTTGTTGTCACTAATTCTAGCAATTAAGTGGACGGTTCAAGTTTCTTTCTCACCCCTCTCGCTATTAAAAAAAAAAAAAAAAAGAAAAAAAAAAGAAAGAAAAAAAATAGAAAAAGAAACGAGCATTTTTCGTTAGCAAGAAATCATCATTCTAATTTCGATGTAAAAATCGATCGTGTTCTAAATTTTTCCGTAGAAATTTCGAAAGTTAGTGTCAGACTGAAACGTGTCTAGAATCGAAAAGTTTGTAAATCGTAGGTATGTATTTACCACACTGACAGTAGTAGTAGCAGCAATAGCACCAGCAGCAACATTGAACTCGTGCTTTATCGTTCCCTGTCGAGCTCATTCCATTTAGCCTTTTTTCACGGTACCTTCTCGTTTCTCGGAGATCATCGAGGTCTCGAGGCGAAAGTGAGCCAATCAGAGACGCCGTTTAGCTAATGTTCCTAACGCGGCACATGGGACAATTTTCCTCGCTCGCGATCGTGACGCCATCGCTGCTAGCTCGTAATCGTGTTAGCGACGATGTTGGTGGTGTGATGGTGGTGGTAAATCGTTTATATCAACCCTCGTAACTCCGTTGGTTACCACCCCACCATTTCGTCGCTTTCCACCCTCCTCGAAGGCCGACGAGCGTCTCTTTTACAATAGAAGCGAGTGTATTTGTCTCTGTGTGTGTGTGTGTGTGTATGTATGTATGTGTGTTATGTTACACCAACAAAGAAGGAGAGGGTGAGAGAGGGAGGATTGGCAAGGAGACGAAAGAGGAAGGGTAGATCGGAGTCTCGCACCCGATTTCCAATTTGCCCGGACGAGTAATCCGACGATTTACATAACGCCATAGTAACCGTATCTCTTTCTTCTTGGTGAGCTTGCAAGCTCCGCCTTGCGAAACGACGGAGGATGAGGATTTGCTAGTTTGATATTAAGAAGACGAAGTGCGTCTCGAGATGAATAAAACGAGAACCTGTTAACCCTGAACGATATTAGGATAAATACTCTCCTTTTTTCTTTTTTAATCGGAGAAGAATCGTTAAAAAATAACGCTGTTATGTATTAGACTTGACTAAGTAAATATTATTTTTTTTTAAGAGCATAAAAATCTATGATCGAACGATTGGAATGAATTCGCATTAATCGATCTTAGATCCGATCAATAAAGAAACAAATATGTAGGTATAACTTATTACAACAATTTGATTTCATAATTATTTATTTGTTTCAAACGTTTACCCGATGATACTTTTAACAAAGATTAATGAATCGTGTTTAAAATATTGAATGATGGATGTAAGAATATTGAATGTTGAAGATTAGTTACTCGATGATCAAAAAAGCTCGGGTTTTAAAGAAAGAGAGAGAGAGAGAGAGAGAGAGAGAAAGAGAAAAAAGAACTCAGCTCGGTAATTCAGCTCAGTAATTCAGCTAAAGTTTCCTCGCTTTTTCGATCGATCCGACGAACGAATCAGAGCTCAGTTAGCTAATGCGTGCTCGCGCGTTACTACAGCTCCTGAGGGAATGTCATGGAGTCTAGCGTTCGGTGCTTTGGGGATGAATCCCCGTGCTTCAATCTTCGACAATTACTTCGTCCTTCTTTTCGGTATTAAACACGACGTTTATTCGACGAATAAAAAGAAATAAATAAATATTTCGTGAAGCTATTTGACGCTATTACAATAGATATTTTCTAAAATGTTGTATGACATTTACATACAAATCGAATTGCTCGTTCGAGAGATGGAATTATATATATATATATATATATAAAAAAAAAAGAAAAGAAGAACTTGACCAAATCGGCCATATAATTATTTCACAAATAAATTTCTAAATGAAAGTTTAGAGAGAACGTTATTATCATTCTCAGATATTAATATCGAACCCTATCAAACGGAGAACTCTTTCACCCTCTCCCTGTGTCTACATTCCAATTCGTGATCTTAAAAAAAAAGACAAGAACGTTCCTCCGATCCACTTTCATATGGCTTTCCTCGTGATTAATTCGGAATTCAATTAATTCGTCAAGCGGCCAATGAAGTAAAACGTTGTTTGCCAAAGTGTAGGAGCAACGAGACAAAGATAGAATATATATCCGGCGATTGCGAGAATGAGAAAGAGAATGAAGAGGATGAGAAGGGAGAGGAAGATGAACCGAAGGTAAAGAAGATAGAGAAAGAAGAGAGCTAAAGAGAGAGAGAGAGAGAGAGAGAAGAGGAAGAGGAGGAGAAGGAGGACTTGGATATCGAGGGGGAGATAAAATTACATTATCGCTAAAGCGCTCCTCGACGAGAGGAGAAAACCAGGACGAAAATCACGTCCCGTAATTCCCAGGCATTAAGGTAAACGTCCAAGTCGCAGGGCGCAGGTTCGGTCGCCATGACGACTACGAGGTGCCTCCCACTGCGCCTCCCTTTCAATCGATAACTTATGAAACCATCCTCTATCTCTATCTCTCTCTTTCTCTCTCTCTCTCTCTCTCTCTCTCTCTATCTCTTTTTCTCTTATTCTCTCTCTCTCTTTCTCTCACTCTTTCCTCACCGGAAACGCGATCCGGCTTCCTGTCATGGCGAACCGGTACTGCTACGAGTTATCCTACCGGAGAAAATCCACGAAAAGGACTTTCCCTCGTTCCAACCCTCCCCTTCTCTCTTACTCTTCTTTTTCCCTCATTCGATACGTCGTTACGTACGCGATTTGAATCCCAGGAAAAAGTCAATGTACCGTGAACAGAGACGGAAAGAGACAGAGAAAGAGAGAGACAGAGAAAGAGAGAGAGAAAGAGATAAGAGAAACAAGATCGAATGTAGATGTCCTTTTTCAAAGGAATAGGATCATACCTAGATACTATTTACGATGTTTCATTCGATTTTTCATATTTCCATCCTGTTCCCTGAATTACGAGGACAAATTACAAATGTCGGTTAAATAACTTATTTACGCGTAGGTGGATACACGATTGGCTGACGTCAACGGTGCGTGACCTCACATTATCGTCGACGGCTCTTTGTTCTTCGTGATTGATGATTAACGAAATTATTTGCGAGAGCATTAACCGCGGGGCCCTCCATTTGTCGGCCGGTAATGCGTCGCGATCGATTAATTAAATCCGGCCAACCGGCGGTGGGAGATCGTACGTCGAAACATCCCCTAAACGTCGAGCCAATCGGAGCGAAGTTACGCTGGTTTACCAGTACCAGCCACCCTACCATGTCCGAAATGGGCTACGCATTGGGAGAAGGGAGAATAATCGGCACTCGGCACTCTAGCTACGCTTGTAAAGGGTCGCGATGTTAGGGGCTTCGACAGGGGGAGAGGGGATAGAGTGAAAGAGAGAAACGTTCGGGAACGATTACCAAGGAAGAACGACGAAACTGAGATCCTATGGGATAATTTCTACATTTCTTTTTCATTCCTTATGATACGATAATATATAAACTTTCGAATAATAATTGTTCCATAGTTTTGATTCGTAAAGAAAATATGTTGGAATCACTAGAGCGACAATTTTTTATACGAGATCAAATTGCTATCTTTATTAAATATAATTTTTTTCGTGATTTAGTAAAGATCTTTGATCTTATTGTTATAAAAGATTATATATGTATGTATGTATGTATTGAGAATAAGAAGAAAGAGAAAAAGAAAAGGACGTCACAGTCTTCTGCTCATATTCAGTTCAGAGAATTTTAACAAGACAGCCTCTCGTCGCCCTGGGCAAGGAATCCCCTAACAAGAAAGGGCAGTTCCCCTTCGCAAAAATAATGAAGTCTTCAAGTCCCGTTCCCACAGAGATCTAAAAGGGAGAACGTCCCGTACGTTTGCACACCTCACATATCTAGCGTAGATTCCTTTACTCGTAAACCTTACCTATTTTCTACGTTCGATTGAACGATCTCGTTCGTGAAATAATTTACAATTAGAGACTTTCTAACATCGAACTATCTTGCACACCTGACAATATCAGCTCATTGAAAGTCTTGCTGATAAACGTAATGCAATTTCGAAGAAAACAATTCAAACAAGGAGAAAGTGAAAGAGAGAAAATTGTAAGTTTAGAAAAAAAAAAGATTAAAATAAAACGAAATAAATAATACAAAGAATAGAGCAGTATATAATACTATCATCATCGTAGTAGTATAAAAGTAATAATAAAATATTAAAGTATAATTAGACACAGATCTCAGAGATAGATAGACATAATATTGAATATTATATAAGAAAAATAAAGATAGATAGAGTGAAAGAGAGAGAAAGAAAAGGTCATCCTCGTAGTCGTGTTTCCATTAAGTCGACCTAAACTGTCATCAATTTAAATGCTGATGAAAACCAGCTTGTCGTCGTTAAGCTCGCACGTTTTCACGCCATCTATATGGATATTTGTTCCTTGCTGGGTAGTACCGGACTGTGTTCACGTCGGCGCCATGCATCCGTGCTTAATTAAATCAGCTGGGAATTCGTGGTATTTATTGGGATTTCATGTAAATTCGATCTCGAAGTAGCCCGACGACGCCTTCTCTCTTCTCGTACGTGCGACTTTCGACCGTCTCGCCAATTAGTCGAGACTTTCATCTTTCTCTCTCTCTCTCTCTCTCTCTTTGTCTGGTTCTTCTTTTCGAGTTTACATACTTTACTCCGACATCATTCCAGTTCGATGAAGTGTTAACTACGGCGTAAACACCTGCGTGATTTCATTAACGAGATGCTAACGCGTCGATACTTACTACACGACTCGTTCCTACGAATTTAACGTTCGCTGGATACACCTATATATATATATATATGAAATAACTGTCGTTATTAATGAATAATTCTTGATGATAATTACGGATATAAGAATTTCGTCTTATTAACGACTGAGTTAAAATATAAGTTCGATATCGTAACACGATCTTTGTATATAAGTAATTATATTTAAGTATTTCTTCTTTCTTTTTTTTTTTTTTTAAGTTTGTATTCACATCTGTGCATAGTAATGGAGATAAAAAATTATCAGATATATTATCTCAAAAGATCATCGTTTACGTATTTATTATATCTTTTTTGTCTTTTTTTTTTTCTTTTTTTTTTTTTTTTTTTTTTGATGGAATGAAATACACTTGGTATATTTTTTTCTGTCTTTCTTTCTTTTTCTTCTTTTTTTTTTTTTTTTTTGAACGTTTTCGAGAAATAAAGAGATCGAAATAAATTTTCTATGCTATCGACGGATTTTGTTCGAACGAAACTTGGCGAGATTTTCGTTTCGTGTGCGAAATAAAAACTGGAGAGACAAAGAGTCCGACTGGAAAAAAAGCACGTGCAAAACGAGTTCTGAATTAATCCGGGACGCGAGAAATAATAAACAAAAGAGAACCGGCGAAACTTAAACCAAACAGGCCGATTGGATATTGGATATCGTCGGTGAATTCGAAATCGAATTGGCGGGTCGATAACTCTCTTTCTCTTTCTCTCTCTCCTTCCCTCTCTCCCTCTCTCCCTCTCTCTCTCTCTTTCTCTCTCTTTGGCTCTAGAGTGATTCGATTATTACGACTCCGCGTAATATGCCGACGGTGGCTTTGCTTTTTCTGTTCTATCCCTCTCCACTCTTTATTCTCACTTGCTTATTTGGAATGAGAAAAAAAGAAAAAAAATTTAAAAAAACAAGACGAAATTATGTATATTCGACTCCAGACTAATTTCGTACTTTCTGTCTTCTTTTTGACTCTAACGAAAGATTAATTTCTTCTTTCTTCCGATATAACATTACTTCTCGTTGAACGTATAAAAAGCATAGGCTCAAATTCTTGAAATAACGCTCGTAGTTTTCTTTTATCAAATTACAAAAGGCACTTAATATTGACTTATTTCACTATTGAAGACATTTCTAATAAAAAAGAAATGATTTAGAAACAAAAAAATATATACATATATATATATATACACACGCACATCTCGATCAACTAGTATAATTCTTCGTGAAACGAAAGAAATGAAAAGATTTTTAAAAAACGATAACTTCATAATTTTTCGAAGATATACAAATCTTGAGACTCCGATATTGAGAGAACTATGTACGTCAAGTTTGCAAATAGATCTTTTAAACGGAATTGCCGTTGGGGAATCGATAAGATCAGAACGGAGAAACGAATAGAGAGGAGTTTTACCCTCGAGGGGGTAGCATCCCTTGTTTCTTTACATATGGCGCTTAGTACGGGCTATAACCATTGATAATCGGCCAATAGGAACGACCCCACGTGTATCGTCGCTCCATTGGCGCTATCATCGGGTCCCATAGATTCGTAGGCAGCATGACAAATAACTCTCACAATGGACCATCGTTTCTCTCTCTCTCTCTTTCTCTCCCCCTCATTTCTCTACCTCTGTCTCTCTCTTTCTCTCTCGATCTTCGTCGTCGAGTTCATCCCTTCCTACGTTCGTGTTATACACGACCAGATCGGTTCCGGCAATTTTACATTCACGTCAGAGCACCGCTGATTTATTATAATGTTTGGCGCTCGTTCTCACCCTTCCTTCTCCTCTCTACTCTCCTCTCTTTCTCTCTCTTTCTCTCTCTCTCTTGCCTTTCTCCCTTTTCGTTTCTTTCCTCCCCACTCTCGACCCATTTCTCCCCTCTTTCACTACTGCGACGATCACACTACTGTTACCGAATGGCGAATGTGCTTTTACCTTTTCGAATCGTTTTATATCCAAACCAGAGAATATTAAGTCGTATCCATTTTATTCCAATCACTAAATAATTGGACATCAACATTTATACCAAACATTATGACAAGGATTGTTTCAAATTTGTCAATTTCTTGTTAGCTTATATATTCCTATTAAAGAAATATCCCTATATACACATAACTTCTATGCATTGTAATTCACTTTAAGTTAATAAAAAGGAAAAAGAAAGAAGGTCCATTGATTCCCAATGCAACTTCATCGAAATTTATCCTCGATCGATGGGAGGAGGGTCGGTTCTTCGATACCTACCTCGTTCAAACAGGGAGAAGAAAAGAGAAAGAGAGAGAGAGAGAGAGAAAGAGAAAGAGAGAGAGAGAGAGAGAGGGATAAGCTATAGTATTTTTCGAAGGCGATTTGCCGTAAAGATTTTTATCCCCGTATCGGGCAGAGAGTGGCACCAAACAGAAAATAGAATTGTCACCAATTTCGAGGTCTTCGAATCGCCAGCTCTTTCAATTCCCACAACACGGAAAGGAAGGAAGTAAGGAGGAAGAAGTGGACGAGAGGAGAGGAGAGGTGAAAGGAGACGACTTTCGAAAAAAGGATCTCAAAGGTGATCCTAGAGACGATGTCCGCTTGGGGAGACATTCAATCGTTTGACGGCATACAGCCTTCCAAGATGGCGGACGATCGAGCTCCTTTTTCCTCTTTCTCTTCAACTACTCTCTTCTAATCGCGGGCCTTCGGCCACCCGGACAAGTGACTTTGCAGATTTATGGATTCCTGGGGACGTCCACCAGTGAAATTGTCTTGTTTATCGAGATCGCTTCTCGAACTATTCCACACGGACTTGGCCGATCGATTTTCCGATTTATACGGACTCCCTCTCAATCTATTCATCCATTGCTTTCTTTCTTTCTTTTTTTTTTGTTTTGTTTTTTTATCTGTCTTTTATTTTTTTTCTTTTTTTTTTTTTTTGTTTTCTTTCGCCACGATGGAAAGAAACGACGACAAGTTGTCAGAAAAGTTTGCGAGATATTACCTACGAGTTTACTTTTGTAAAATTCCTTTCTTCATACAGATCATAGGTATCTAAAGCTTTCGAATTTTTCCGACGATCTCTCGATCAAGACTACACCGCAATGTTCGATTTATCGAGGACGATTCTATCTCCTCTCATGGCGGTGAGCTGCGAGAATAAAAATCTTTACGGTAGATCGAGTCTTGGAAATTGACTTGGATATGTCTCCCTCTCTCTTTCTCTCTCTCTCTCTTTCTTTCTCTGTATCTGTCTTTTCCTTTCCTTTTCCTTTCCTTCGTCGATTCGCTTCGTAATTTCACTTAGCTCCCTACTCGACTGATATATCCTTCTCTCTATAGAAAACAAAAGAGATGAATGTCGAAAGTCGTAAAGCTAATATTAGATAATAACTTCGTTGTTATTCGATATGCAATCGAGTAGAGACAATTCGATTTGAGATATTTTGTAATTACTTTTATTGTTACGAAAGTTTAACGCCTTCGAAGATAAATCGATTGTTATAAATCAATCTTTTTTTTTTCCTTTTATGTTTCTTTCTTTTTTTTTTCTTTTTCTTTGCACGAATAATTTTCTTAGTTCTCTCTCTCTCTCTCTCTCTCTCTCTCTCTCTCTCTCTCTCTCTCTTTTTCTCTCTTTGTTTTCAACGTCATCGATTGCGTTTTTAACGTCGATGCGAGTAACTCGGAATGTAAATGACGGAACGAAGTCCGTTGCAGTATACCAATTCTCCTTCTTGGATTTAAAGTCAAGCAGAGTTGTGCCTCGAGTGGCTCGTTTCGATATCCCGATGTTGTGCGTGAGACATAAAATTTTATCTCTCTAAACGTTCGTCTTTCGTTAAGAACGACGATAAAAGCTGTGAGAGTGCTCGCTCGTTCCCTCCTCTTTAGAAGAGAATGGAAAGAAAGCAAAAGGAAAAAAAAAGAGAACGATAAAGAAAGAGAGAGAAAAAGGAAGAAAGAAAAAAAAAACGGTGAGAAAAATATCAGCCGATTTTATTTCCTTCTTCTTGGCACGTTATGAGTTGGACGGAATTTTTAGGTACATTTTTTTTTTAGTTCCGCCTTTTTTCTTTCCTCTTGTTTCCTTCGATTCTTTCCTCCATACCTTCTGACCTTTCAAACGATCTCAGAAATGCAAATAATTTCTATTCTGAATTACCTATACATTATACTATATACTATCGTAAATACAATATTTTACAAGCAGAATCTTTAGCTTTACTTTTGCGTAGCTATTTAATCGATTGATAAATAATCGCAAAATGATTCGAATAATAAAGCACCGAATGTAATAATGAAGTACATGTAATAATCATCTCAAAAGCAACACTTGTGATCATTTTTGAAAACGATAGAACGATGTGTTTCTATATAAATTATAACTCAAAATTCTTTAATAAGCTTGATGGTTGAAAATCTTTTTTTGTTTACAACGAACGGTAGTCATTCCTCTATCAGTCACATCCGGTGTGAGGATTCGAAGGATCAAAAGGAGGAAAAGAGAAAGAGAGAAAGAGAAAGAGAGAGAGAGAGAAAGAGAGAGGTAGAAAGAAAGAGAGAAAGATAGAAGGGGGTCTAGAAGAGTCGGGTTCTAAAAAGGCCGTTAGCCGATGCTCGCGCTCGCCATCAGAGATTCTAGACGGTTTTTGCCCGGTTAGCAGAGAAACCGCGAGCACGGTCAGAGCCCCGCGCAGACTGCATTATTTTATTAGAATGAATTATTCAAGCGCGTCACTTACACGGTATGCATAAGTCGCGCTCTTTCATCAATTCCTCCGCTCGCGGCACTCCGTCGTTTCGTTTACCTTTTCTTTCCTTCTTTCTCTCTCTCTTTCTCTTTTTCTCTGTCTCTCTCTATATATATATATATTTCTCTTTCTCTCTCTTTTTCTCTTTCTTTCTCTCTTTCTTTCTCTCTTGGTTTCGTCTCGCCGAACCGTTTCACTCGCTCGTGGCTCCCGCATGACGCCGTTACTACTGGCGTACTATGAAAAGAAATT
>NC_057692.1:5520739-5585739 GCF_014466175.1 Vespula pensylvanica | reverse complement strand
GTTCGTCGCACACGCTCGGTGAAACGGGAATAACGTTGGGCTTCTCCTCCTTCGCTTCCTCCTCTACGTGTCCCTCTTCATGTAATTTGTATCGAAGCATCGCAGGAGCGGAGACAGTGTCGGCGACGGGCAAAGACCGATTGCGATTCGAAGTAGGAGAGGTAGAGAGCGTAGGTAGGTATACCTAAGGACCGATCGAGCGAGATTCGTGAGGTGGACGAGGAGGACGAGGAGGATGAGGAGGACGAAGAGAACGAAGGAGAAGAGATATCTCCTTTTGTTCTACCGCGAGAGGATTTCTCTTGCTTTTCTGGAGTCCGATCGAAGAGCCTAAGGTGGTCCTCTCCCCACCACCGTTGAATCTCAACAGCGAGACGCGCGTGCAGAGGATGGTCCAAAGAGGTGAACCGAGTAAAGGAGGAGAAGGAGGAGGAGGAGGTGGAGGAAGGGCGAGACCAAGAACGATCCTTCCTTTTATTTCACCAACGGAACGCGCTCTCGGCCTCGCTCTCCTACCTTTTTTGTCGTTTCGAGGCCCGCTAACAAGCGCTCTTTTGCTCCTCGCGAATTGTGATGCCGCTGACACTTTAGTGATGTTCCTGCCTCGCTCCGAGAGGACGGGGACCCTTTCGCGACGAGACCCACTCTCCCTTCGGGCCCATATTCGGCACTGACCACCGATCGGCCGGCCCATGCAATGTAAAATTCGACGGTGCCGTCGTCTATTCATCGCTCGGAAAGATCTCGCGAGTGTTGAAACGACGACGACGACGACGACGACGACGACGACGACGTGAAGGAGACGCGTACGACGGAAAGTGAATATTTTTCTTACCAATGCTACTGCTGAACCTGTTTATTCTTCTTTTTCGTCTTTGCCTTTCGAAGAAAAACTCGTAACTTCGAAACTTTCCTTTATATATCTGATTTTCACGATATACCGATCCACTATCACTAACATTTCTTTGTAATTATTTATACAGCTATTATTACGCCATTCATACGATTCTTATAACTTTAATATATCTATCTACTATATATAATCAATCAAGGAACATTAAAATATTATAAAAGAAAGACTTCGATCGCTCGGAAATCTAACGAACAAGTGACTCGATCTAATTGGATCGTCGAGGATTTATGGATGATATAAATCACTGTTCGTGCGAGACCTTTCTCTATTGGAAAAACTTAAAGGGACTTTGAAATACGCAGATACTTCGAAGATACTCGCGGCACTTCTTAAACGAAGAAGAACTCGTAGATACTGCGTTATTCTTTACGACGCCTTTGAGCAAATTCTCCCTCGACAGGACCTCTCTCTCTTTCTCTCTCTTTCTCTCTCTCTCTCTCTCTCTCTCTCTCTCACTCACTCTACGACTGTCTTTCTCGATTCGTGCACTCTTTGGCAAAACACAGCCACGGAGCTGTACCTACGCGAGATTGATACATTTTTAATGCGAACACGACGGCGATGTAAGGACGGGGGTTAGAGAGGGGGAGGATATACGAAGCAGAGCAAAGTGCCGCGGAATCCTCGCCACGTGAGGTAAAAAGGAAACGAAAAAGGATAAAAAAGGGGAAGGTCGGTGAGTCGAAACTTGGAATCGAGAGAGGACGAACGTGGCCCATTCTCTTTCCTTCTCTTTCTTTCTCTTTCTCTCTCTCTCTCTCTCTCCTTCTCTTTCCCTCTCTTTCTCTCTCTCTCCCTTACTATCGCTTGTTCGTTCTCCAAGCCAGAGGAAATCTTCTCTCGCGTTTGCGTGGAATTCCGCGAGGACAAGAGGACTTTTTTGCGAACTCAGAAACGTGGTGAGAATTGTCGACTATCGGCAGGCGCGAGAGACGCGAACCTTCTCCTTCTCTCGTCTTCTACTTCTTCTTCTTCTTCTTCTTCTTTCTCTTCTTCTTCTTCTTCTTCTTCTTCTTTCTCTTCTTCTTCTTCTTCTTCTTCTTCGTCTTCGTCTTCGTCTTCGTCTTCGGTGACGACGCCGACTTTTCTTCTTCACCTTCGTATTCGACCGTTTCGTAACGTTTAACTTACGACGACCGAACGAAATAGCTTCGAAGAGACTTCGAGATTCTACTTACCCTGGTATTTACCACGAACGTCTTATTCTCGCTCACCTATCGTGCCACGAATACCTCGGACGTTTACTTTGAACGTGGACTTTAATTCCAACATCCTCCTAAATGTTTGGACCAAGCTAAGAAATGAGATTTGTGGATAGCTTGTTTCACGTGTAACCGATTATTTTCTCTATCGTTGAATCGTCTACGTAAGATATTTTATATTTTATTTATATCTACTTATTTCTTTTTAAGTTTATATTGAAAATTGTTGTTTAATGTATCAGTTATTATCTGTTGAAACTTTTTCCAAGAACAAATTAATTAATTATAAATCTCTGGAATTTAACCAGTCATGAATCAGTCATGATCAGTCATGAATAAATAATTGTAATAAAAACCGTTGATCCTCCTTGATATTTCTCGACGATTGTAATAAATGTCAGTCTACAAAAAGAGAGGCAAATAAAAGAAGAAACGAAGAAAATGATTCTGAAAGAGATAATACGAGATACGAGAAGGAAGAGAAAGAAAGAGAGAGAGAGAGAGAGAAAGAGGGAGAGACCCATCGTGGTCCCTCGTCACCGATCCTCGACTGGGCCATCGATTTATCTCCGAACGATCTAGTAATTAATTTTAAATGCAATTTAATTGGCTGCTCGCAATTTAGGCGGAGCACGATCCTCGCCTAACGATGATTATTAGCTGAACGTATGCTTGGAAAGCCCTTAATTGACTCGTTGTCGTTTCTTCTTTCGCCAGACTCTCTTTCTCTCTTTCTCTCTCTCTTTCTCTCTCTCGTTTACATTCTACCTTTCTCCATATTTGCTTCTCCTTAAACCTAATTTGTATGAAACGTTATTCCTGTATTTATGAATAAGATAAAATTTTTCCGGATTCGAATAAAAAGTATCGAATTACAACTACATGCACGAACTACAAAATACAAAAAAAAAAAAAAATACGAGAAAATCATAGTAGTAATAATCGATAGTTAATAAATCTCGAAAAGGAATCAATTATCCTTGAAGAATTACTATCATTCGTTTATATATATAGGTAAATATATGCATATGTAGATTAATATTTATTTATGCTGTACGAGTATATATATATATATATATATATATATATATATATATATATCCTAATGAATTATAGTAACAGCTAATAGTCGACCACTTTTCTTCCTTCCTCCTTTCAACAAAAGCTTTGAAGGTAGGATGAAACTCATGGTACCAATATTTTAAACGCTATAAGAGCAGCAAAATCCTATTCGCTGACTAAATTCTACAATTTATTCGTACCTACAAATTCGAGTCGAGTTTGTGCTTACAAAGATCACGGTGATTTATTCGTCGTTAAAGCCAAAATATTTAGAGGTCGTGTACGGGCCGACTAATCCCCGACCGGTTCAATTAGCCCAAGTGCCGCAACTCCGACGAGGTCGCCCTGGCGTACGCCAGCTGGTCCGAACCGGTTTTTCGATCGGATCGAGTTAACACGCCGAGATCGATCCCTGCCTGCTAAGATCGCGTCCTTCGTTGATTGTCGAATCGTCTGGCAAGGGTTACGGTTATCCTCGCCATTTTGGAGAACACGAGTATTCACCTTTAACCATTTCGTCAAGATCATTCGTTTCAAACGAATCCACAAAGTTTAAAACGACGAATTTAATGTTTCAAAGTGAACATTTTGATCATCGGAAAAGAAAAAGATAAATAAATCAATCAATAATTATTGAATTCTAAGAACTTACGAATATTCTACGTAGAAAATTAGACAAATAGTTTTTGGTGAAAAATAAGACTCAGCTAATGTTACGTGATAAGACCCATGTAATATTAGTCAATACCTGGTAATACCTATCGATACCTGCTAAATCCTATTATACATAGAATCATTACTTAATACCTATAATACCGATAATTGTATATAATAATAATAAACGAGAAACGTAATTCTTCTTCGATTATTTCGAGTCTTTATGAATAAGCTTCTATCTTGAGTTTGTTTAACTCTCCATGCGGTCTTTGGATGGACCCTACAAATTAGTTTAAACGAAAGCCACTAATCCAATTCCTTTAACGTCGATTAGTATTGCTAATCTCCTCGTTCATTGTAACTCTGTGTACCGTTTTCAAAGGGTGCGAACCTATCCAGTAGAGCCGACACAGGGGATTATTCCTTGTAATCTCTCGGCATTGTCTCTGCGGTTTCTACCAACTGATTGATTTACGACGATTTACGATCCGTCGAAGGCGTGGACGTCCGTCCGTTTCGACCCACGACACGTGACGAGAATGACATTCGTTAACTATCGATCATTGCTTTACAAGCAACACCATTGGTGTGCATTGATACCAAACGTGTCCTTAAAATAGTCCCTATACCTTTTCTCACTTAGAATTTTCTTTATTTTCTTCGAAAGCTTTATCTCGACTAAATCGTCCTCGACCTTGACGATAAAAAATCTCTTCTAAGAAGACGAAGAGAAATAGGATTTCGTAATTCGTAATATCAATTAAAAGCTACTATTAGGTTTTACATAAATATCGATATAAATCTATTTCCTGCGTATATTTAATTATTTTATTTTCATAAATTAATATTTAATAAATATCGAAAGAAATAGTTTGTATATGTCAAAAAAAAAAAAAAAATATCCTATTCACATTCCTCGAAAATATATCTAACGATTTCTAAATTAATTCATTCCGATCTCTCATTCGTAAAGTGAAAATTTCAATTTCGCGATATACTATATACATCTCTTTTTCTTAACAACTGATTGTTTCCATTGAGGACTTTAATAGCGTTAAATAAAAAGAATACATTTTCTTCGACGTTATATCATTAAAAAAGGAAAAAAAGAATATTCTGAAAACTTGGAAATTTATTAAACGTGTTCCAATGCGTATACCTACGTGCATAAGTATCGTATACGTAAAACAAACGACAAAGGCGTTAAATTATTACTCGATAATGCCACTTAATTTTCCAATATCAGTAATAACGTAGAACGAGAAGAAAGAGTAAACGAAGAAGGCGGAGAACTATGGGAGGTGCAGGTGGCACAATGATCACCGTCGAACGACTTCCAAACTCGAGAATGGGAATGTCCCACGGCTTAAGGTACAGTTTAAGGCCCTCGAAAACGAGCCACGCATAATTATAAAGCGTTCTCGAGGGTAGCGGTTACGGGTGCGGAAATAAAAACGTAGCGCCGTGCTTTTACACCCTATTTTATCGGCAAAATAAATGCTTTTGGAGATTAAGGTAAATAAGAAAGAGTGCTAAGAGAGAAAGAGAGAGAGAGAGAAAGAGAGAGAGAGAGAAAGCAGAGAGAAAGAGATAGAAAGAGAAAGAAGAAGAAAGAGAGAAGATGAAGTCAAGAAAAAGGGAAAAAGAAAGAAAGAAAGAAAGAGAGAGAGAGAGAGAGAGAGAGAGAGAGAGAGAGAGAGGTTCGACGGCCGAATATCCACGGGATGCTGACCATAAAAATCAGCCTCGTTAATACAAGGCGGATTTCATAAATCTTGAGTAATAAGTTTTTACGCATTGGTTATGGCGTATAATGGCGGCTTAATTGTGGGCTGGTGAGCTCCGCGCGACGTTCCACGGGCTCTGTTCCTTTGGCCTTCTCTCTCTCTCTCTCTCTCTCTCTCTCTCTCTCTCTCTCTCTGTCTCTCTTTCTTTCTCTTTCTTTCTTTCTCTCTCTCTTTCTCTCTCTCTTTCGCTTTGGTTGTAAACTTTCTATGTATAGGTACACATACGAGCAATGCACGTTCAACACATACACGTATAGGGCCATGAGCACGTCGGGATATCGTAAAATACATAAATACCAATACTCAGTGGGGGCACCGAGTCACCGTTGCGCGCGTGAATACATAAATGCATAAATATCAGGCCCCTCGACGTACGTTATAAGGCCCCTGGAAGTTAGCTGGATCTTACGAGAGAGAGAGAGACAGAGAGAGAAAGAGAGAGAGAAGGTCCAGACACGCATGTCTTATGGTAATCTTTCGTAGTGTTAGCAGGACCTTACAATATTATTTGTCCGCATTAAATCGCCGATGCGAGATCCTTGGCGCGCACCTTGTTTCATTGGTGCTCAGCCTATTCATCGTTTCCTCTTCTTCTTCTTCTTCTTCTTCTTCTTCTTCTTCTTCTTCTTCTTTAGACTCTTTCGCTTTGTTGAAGTACGTTTTTGAAGCGGATATGCCATATTGATGGATTCATCATTTGATAGAATTTTCAAGAGTTCTCACGAAAATTTTATCTTATTCTTCGCGTAGATTGTTTTATACGTTCAGGATACTAATTGTCTTGTTGGATGATTTATTAAAATGTAGTAGATTCAAAGATTTCATTATGCAATTATTAATCTCGATAGGTTTAATTAACTCGTGAAAAAGTCTAATGTCGATGTTACAAATATCATTAATAAGATGAGAACCACGGAGATATTTGCTTAGCGGTCAGTAAAGAACGAACGTGGAGCAAACGCGGTGGCGACGGTGGTGACGATAAAAACGGCCACTTGCTTGAATTTAGATTAATGTTAACTTCTGCCGAGGGACTTGCTCGCTCGCGCCACGTGTGGGGATAATTAGTATCCGTTAACACGATAATCGATGTTAGGTGCTCGAGCGTGCCGGTAGTTCGATGGTAGATCCACAGAGGCGACAATTAAAGATTCCAAAGGGTCATTTTTTAATGAACATGGATACCAATAGCCTTTCGAAATGAATTGTATCATTCGTCATTTTGTGTTTATCCTTCTTAGATCGTCAGTTGATGATCATCGTTGGTTCAACGTTATAGTTGTTTATAGTCGAAATAAATTCATGCTATTAATACTCTCACCTTTTTCCTCTCATCTTTCTTTCTAATTTGATCTCGGTAACAGATGTATGATGTTAGCTAGAAAGATATAAAGAGAGATAGATAGAGAGGGAGAGAGAGAGAGAGAGAGAGAGAGATAGAGAGAGAGAGAGAGAGAGAGAAAAGGACGTCGAATTAATGAGAGTCACTGACAAGAATTTGGTTTGGCGTTAATCTTGAGGCAAACAGCTTTCGTATTGGCCGCCGTCTGGCAGACAATTACTCCGTAGACCCCCCGCGGCAGCGATGGATGTCCCTATATCTTTCTCTTTCTCACTCTTTCTCATTCTTTCTCACTCTCTCTCTCTCTCTCTCTCTCTCTCTCTCTCTCTCTCTCTCTCTCTCTCTCTCTTCCTCTGTTTCGCTCTCGGTCGTTGCCCACCATCGAAATTCCATGATAGGTAGAACGTGTTGGTATAGGTACCGGGTTCAGCTTCTTTTACCTCCCCCTTTCAGTTTCTTTTGCATCTCGTCGATGGTGTAGGGTAGGGTGAAGAAGGGGCTGGCGGTTTGCCACCGGTCGAGAGCGTGTGGCCAGGGCTGCACTCGAAAAGAACGTATTTATCGTTGCTCTCCACCCACCTCCCTTTTCTGCCAGGTCCTCTCCCTACCAATGTAGCCCATCCTTCTCTCAAAGTTCACTCGGCATAAGCTGTTTGTTTACATGATATATCGCCAGTGATAGTTATCACCTTGTGTATGGGACGCATGAGAGACAGAAAGAAAGAGAGAGATGGAGAAAGTATATGGTTGGTACAACCGCGCGATATGAGATATTATGTTCTAAGAGAAATCTAATGACACCTCTCCGAAGACAATAAAAGAAGCCATTCGTGCCTGCCATGGACTCTCGACCTGCTCCTTCTCATCCTCCTTTTCCACCTCCTGATACTCCTCATCTTCTTCTTTCCTCGTTTCATTCCGAGCCAAGAATTACGTCTTCGTTCTCTCTTTCTCTCTCTCTCTCTCTCTCTCTGTCTCTTTCTCGGTCTTGCTTTCTCTTTCTTCTTTCTTATTTCTCTCTTATTGTTTTTAATTTTGCAAATAAGTACACTAACGGGATGATCGTTGATAATATTGCATATAGACGCTACGTGAATTTATGAACTATCAAAATCATAGTTTTGCTACTTAAAAGCTATCTTGGGTATAATTTTGTTTGAGAGATATAAGAAGTATGAAGTAACATTTATGAAATCCTAGTTTCGTTTTTATTCGATACTAATAACGAAGATTTCTAATTTTGCATTATTAATTTATGTGTTATTAATTTTCCTTTTTCTTATTAATTTGTGTGTTAATATCTGAGATACGAGATACTTGTTCTGTTGATTTTTCAATGATATCTTTTAAGAGTATGATAATAATATACTTTACTATCTACGGTGTAAATATAATATTTTATAATAATTCAATGAATATAGTATTTTGTAATTATTTGAATTTTATTTTCTTATAGTAATGATAAAATTTGTTATTATTTATGGTTTTTTAATTTTCATTTCTTTGTTCTAAACGTCAATTTTATTTCCTTTCAATTTCATTTAATACGCCTAGGACTTCTTTCTGCAATAATAAATTATCTTTTTTGTCTCTTTCATTTACTTTTACTTTTTGTTCTTTAAATTTCCTATTCTCGTGACTACGAAGGAAGTTGATGGGCGGTTCGCGACTTCGCTTTCTAATTGCTGAATTAGAGGTGGATCGTTACTCGACGAACGATCGTGGCTCATGCTTGTTTTTCAATGGTTGTAAGAGTCTCTTTAAATTCTAAGAGAATATATCTACTTACTCTCCGGTCGTTTAGAATTAACGACAGCTTTTTAATTAATTGGCCATAACTGTTGACCATAAAGGTCAGTGTCCTTCGATAATTATTTTGAATCAGATACAATAAAATATGAATTCTATAAATATTAATTCCAATGACAAGGTATATTGAGTGTTTGAAAATTAGCTATAAAATTATTAATAACGATCATAAAAAATTGACGACAATTTATTGCACAAACCTGTAATAATTATTTATTATATAAATCACTTATTATATTGCAATAAATTATCATACATCGCATGATAATCCATAAATCTTTTAATTAAACTTCCTACGAACTTTTCAATTACATATTTTTATTAACACATTGTTTTAAAGAAAACGACCAGGTGCGTTCACCCGTTTAAGTATATCTCACTTATTATTGTAATTCGGACGATGAAATTTCTGCCGTATTTACGAATTCTTAAAAAGCACAGCAGGAGGGGAAGGTTTAAGAAAAGGAATAAGCTTTCGTTTGTGGCTGGTAAAAACTATGGCGGCTTAACGATCTGCCGGCACGTTGACACGACGACCAAGACGTAAAATAAGGGTTCGGGTCACACGGTCTTTCGTTCGGGGTATTTTAATGGTGTTATAATGTATGTATGCTTTAGCACACGGCGGCTGCGACTGGACCAAGGTATATCTCGATTCTCGAGTTTCGCTTTGTGCGTCTATGTAGGTACTTGCATATGTATATGTGTATGTAACTACAGAACACTGTACGAGTTTCGTCTTGCACACTACGAACGAACGTCTCGGACGAGTTCGGCTCAGCATGAGGCCCCTTTCGATATATTCAATCACGAAATTATCACTTCTGTATGGCGCGGGCCACGTCACAGTGCCGTAACGCGAATTCCACGACACCACGTAACGTGTAAACCATCGGTGAATCGAGAAATTGTGTTGGTTATCTCGGTGATATCTATTTCCTTCCTTCTTTTACTCTTAGTCTAAAGGAAATAATAATAATTTATGAGGAGATGTAACTTTTTGTTTTTCTCAAGACTGTTCTTTACAAATATATTCAATATTACATTCTATAATTATTAGTTGGACTGCAATTTATTTCTAACTACGAAATGTTTCGAGGAAATATTTCTTTCTCTTCTATAAAAAGAAAAAAAGAGAAAGAAAAGAGAAAATCTTCACGTTTAATTAATCTCTTTCGAGAGAACGACTTATGTTTAAAAAGAATAGTATACCGAACGACATTATAATTCATTTCTCTCCGTACGGAAAGTTCTAAATTTTAAATCATTCGTTATTGTAAGATCAATGACTTTGAAAATCACAATATATGGTATATGTAATGACGTATGTGAATGAGTGAAATATATAAAAAGAAGAGAAGTCGATAAAATAAAACAGAAAGTATCTTATATCTTAGGAAAGAGAACGGAAAGATTACCAGATAATTTCCTTACTAGTCTCGTAGGAAGAATCAAAGTTACGAGGAGGCTTGAAGGCAAGCACGTTAATACATCCATCTTGCAAGTTGGTAATTAAGGCGTCCAAAGAGAGAGAGAGAGAGAGAGAGAGAGAGAAAGAGAGAGAGAGAAAGAGAATGAGAAAAGATATCACGATCGTGTCGAAAGGTAAAGGTGCTTTCGCAATGTCAGGAAAAGGAGCGGTCATTCGATGTATTCTGTTAGAAAAAAAATGAGGATGTGAAGAAAGAGGAGGAGAAAGAGGAGATGAAGAAGTAGGAAACATTTCTGGTAAACACCATAGGTGGTTAGCAGGTGGGAAAAAGGCTTATACCTTTCTCTTCTTGCTTATCATTAGCATAAGTATGTGGATGATAGTATATATTTACATATACATATATATATGAATATATATATATATATTATATATATATATATAAATGAATTCATATAACACACACACACACACAAATATATATATATATATATATATATATATATATATATAAACGAAGAGAAATATAAGATGCGGGCGCGAGCTCTGGTGGAATTTATGACGGCGGTCCGAGCGACTGGTTTATTAATACGTTATGCTTGCATTAGTATACTTAAGCATGACGAATAGTCCGCTCTCGAGGTTTTTGGACCGAGTGCCGGAGGGTTGATCGAGAGAGGCCCGAAGAGAAAATCGCTTTCGATCGTATGCTTCCTGTTTCAAAATACCAATACCTATACATATACAAGTATTATGCATAAATATCATTTACATACGTAATATATACTTATGGTAGGTAAAGTTTTTCCATAAATTGAAACGATAAAATGGATAAATAAATTGTTCAATTGTTGATAATCTACTTATAAATACGTACAGATAAATACAAGGTGGTTTAATAATCATGTAAATCATAAACACGATAAGATAAAACAGAAAAAGAAAAAAAAAAAAAAAGAAATAGGAGACGACTGGATGCACGCGAATGATCGCGAGTCATTATAAAAACATTAGCCGGACTTGTTTCCATCTCCCACTGCCACCATTCTCTTCCTTCCAGCTACACATGATTTATGTTTGCGGCGCGTGCGAATTATCGAACTGAATGGCACACGATGGGAACACCGAAAATCGTCCGAAACGTAAAACTCGTCCCACCAACGAGTTCTCGCATTCATATTAAATGGAAATTATGGAAATGATACGTTTGACGATTATCGAGTAATTGCGTTTTCCCGAGAATCGACTTCCACTTCGAAATACGATCGACAATTTATTTCTCTCTCACTCTCTTCTACATATATGATGTATGTGTACATGTAACAGTATCTATACAGGTAGATATTAGATATATAGGAAAAATGTTATAGTCGTTGAAATCTAAAGCAGAATCGATGATTTTAAAAAGAGCACTCTTGGTGGCTCTTAACGAGGATCGATATTGTCGATGATAAAATATCGCCAGATAAAATGACCTCGATATGTGTGCACGCATGTAAGAGATAGATAGAGAGAGAGAGAGAGAGAGAGAGAGAGAGAGAGAGAGAGAGAGAGAGAGAGAGAGAAAAGTATGGAGAAAAAGAGAGAAAAAGAGAAAAGGAAGATTTCGCAGTAGAGTCTCGATGACGACGGTTACTTTGTTACTTTAGCGTGAAAAAGCTGTAAATTTCGTGCCATAAAACCAACGATTTTAGTGGCCACAAATTTGAACGGTGGTGGCCGTGATGCGATTCTCCGCTTACCAAGCAGCACGCCTTAATCCTTCTTCCCCTTTTGGTTCCTTTCGAAGTAGAGATACCGTGTACCGAGTTGCTACTTTAATGAGCTACGAACTTTTGAATTATGTACCCCTTCGGCCGTAGTGGGTGAAGTTTCGTAATGGGCACGCACGTGTATCTTGAGATCTGGCTTCCGACTTTTTCACTTTTTTTTTTTCCTCTAAACGCGAATAAACGCGATAGAAAAATCTGATTAGATTTGTTTAATTCGTCCTTTCGCAAAAATAAACTTTATTTTCCTAGATTTTCGACTTCTCCGTCGCAAAGAAATTTGTTATAATTACAAAGAGATCTATACAAATAATAATCAGTTTTTATGTAACATTTATCTCTATCAATTTAGCAATCTAATTTACTATATAGCTACGTATAAAAATAATCTTGTGACTAATCATCTTATAGGGAAAAAAAAAAGAAAAAAAAAAAAAAAAAATTGAAAAAGAGTATAAAGACGAAGATGAGGCTCGTTATTGTTTATACGAACAATTTGCAAACAATTTTTTAGAGCATGTAGGAATAAATAAATATACATATACGTGTATATATATATATATATATATATATACGTATATATATTTATACACATATATATACACATACGTATACAGGTATAGAGAAAAATAAGTCAGCTGATATTCGTGGTTATTGCGATAGCAAACTCGAGCTTGGTTGTTCAGCGACGTTAAGTTCGGCGGGACGTCGATATGGTATTAAATTAACCTTTCGAGACTGACCCTTTTGCGGCCGGCCGATACAGGAAAGCAATTCCGAAGGTGCTTGTATTTTGAGCCGTTATTTACAATAGAGAGCAATTCCATGGGCTGGCCAGGGGGCACTCGGCAATGGAGGCAGCCAGAACTAACAAGGTAACTTAACTCCGAGGATCCCCATGCGTGGTTCGGGACCACGTGAAGAGAACATCGAAAGGGGGAACCGAAATGGCCGGCACACACATAACTCGCATCCATTTCAATATCATTAGCGCCTCGCTTCTTCGTGCCCGCTGAGATCCTCGCGGAAGAAACAACAAGGACGCTTAATAGTGATAATAATTCAAACTTGAAACGTATATAATACAAAAATGTTTTATATACGAGTTCTCCCTCTCTCTCTCTCTTTCTTTTTTTTGTCTTTCTCGCTCTCTCTTAATATATTTTTTTTTTTATTGCTACGTACCTACATACACGAAAAAGAATTTTTTCTGCGATTAATACAAACGAATGGGAACGTTGATATCTTTTTCTCTGGTTTTTTTCATTTTCGTTTTTTCTTTTCTTTTCTTTTTTTTTGTTTGTTTGTTTTTTTTTTTTTTTTTTTTTTTTTTTTAAGAAGAAGAACAATATATCAGCTATACTTGGCCTTGTATCTTAACGAAATATGATAACTTACGAGGCCGCGTTCATCGTAAACCGAGACCTTTCGTTTTTTCGCTAACTGTCGCATCTCATTTTCGTCTTAAAACGAAAATTATTTTAATTTAAATGTCATCCGTTATAAGATGAGAAAAAAGAGAGGAGAGAGAGAGAGAGAGAGAGAGAGAGAGAGAGAGAGAGAAAAAGAGGCAGTAAGGTAAAGACGATAAAATTTGCGTCTAACCAACGACAAGACTAAGACGATTCGATTTAGAGAAGCACTTTCGTTGTGGATTTATTTCGGTATCGAATGAAGCGCATCGATTACGGTACTAGCACGACGCGACGCGTAAAATTCGATTCCTGTCCTCGGTCTTTCCTATTTCCAAGCAAATATGTAAGTAAATATATTGTGTGTGTATGCATATATATACGTATGTATATATGTATGCAATTTATCGTGATTCACATCGGTGTACGCTTCAATAAACATAAAGAGAAAGTCAAGAATAATATCTTCGATCATCACGAAAATCACTTCCTGCTTGTTAGTGCAAAATAACATAGGAGTATAAACAAATCGAAACTATTTTTACGTTCAATCACCAAGTTAAATCACTAAGCACATTACTATTATAATTATGTCAAATATAAATGTAAAATGTATACGCTAAATAATCACATGAAAGAATCGAATTTCGTACAAGAATCCTACAAATATTTAGGAAAATTACATTAAAATAGAACGGAGAACAAAGATATTCGTCGAATGAAGATATATCGAACTAGCGGCTCGTTTAGGAAGTTAAATAGCTGAGGTGAACGTTGACTCATTTATTAAAAAAAGTAAAAGAGAGAGAAAGAGAGAGAAAGAGAGAGAGAGAGAGAAAAGAAATGATTTAGAGTCGTGTTAGCTGCAGGAGCCGAAATCCTGTTTCCCTTCTCTCTGCGTGATTAAAGATGAGGGCATTGCAAAGGGGGCACCGATGTTGGCAGGCGAGCCAGCTAATGTGTCGACCAAAATATTTATGATGATTGTTTATGGTCCGTACGTATATTAGCACGTTTATCTTGGCGTCTCATCTTTTTCTCTACCTACTCTCATCCCCACTACCCCTAACTCACCCTACCCCACCCTCTCTGCTCTTCTCTCATCAGAACGACGATTCTTTCACACTATATCTCTCATTTCATCCATATCGATGATGATGATCTTTCTCTTTCTCTCTCTCTCTCTCTCTTTTTCTCTCTTTTTTTCTCTCTTTCTTTCTCTTTCTTTCTTTCTCTCTTTCTTTCTCTTTCTTTCTTTCTTTCTTTCTTTCTTTCTCTTATACTTTTAATCAATACGTACAAATTTTATAAGATTTCACTTAATCTCCTACATTGATCTCCCATAATTTTCTGATACGAAATTTAACGGTATTGTTAATAACACGTCGTTTACATTTATTACCTACTTTACATAGTATCCATATACTCGGTATACAGGATGTATATAAATTAAAGAGAAACGTAAATCCAAAAAGTCCAATGGAACTTATTGAAAGAGACAGAAACGTCTTATTATATTTATACCGTTCGTAAATGAATATCGTAATAATTCTATTATTTAAGAATACTTACCAATTAAAATTTCTTTCTTTAATTTTTCATTGAGTCGCATTTTATCGAAAACATTCGTGTCAACGTACTTACGTAGCTCGTAGTTCTTAATTTAACAGTTAAAGATCGACGTTGAAAGAACGACGACGTTGTCGTCGATTGGAGAATATATATCTGAAAAGATACGTAAAAATAAAAGAACAAAAAAAAAATAAAGAAGAAAAACAGAAAAAAATTAGTTGGTCATGTGTCGTGTCACGTGATTTTGGAATACTCGTGTCGAAAGAAGTATAATTCATGGATGAGAATGGTGGAAAAAAGTGCCGCTTGTAGCTCTTTTCGTTGCTCTCTTCGTGGAACGCGTCCTTCTCGAAGGAAATCACTCGTCGATCCTTCTCCTCCACTACTACTACCACCACCTCCTCCTCCTCCTCCTCCTCCTCCTCCTCCTCCTCCTCCTCCTCCTCCTCCTCCTCCTCCTCCTCCTCCTCCTCCTCCTCCTCCTCCTCCTTCTCGTCTTCGTTCTACTCTTCTTACAGATTTGCTGTCCTCTTCACTGCTCCACAGGACGTCGCGTACCGCCTTTACTCTCTTCTTTTACAAAGAAGACAAATCCTCGATGGGATTCGCCGCGGGTACACGCGTGCTTCTTCTTCTTCTTTTTCTTCTTCTATGGCTGGTCCTCGAATGGAGAACGAGAGAGAAAGAGAGAGAGAGAGAGAGAGAGAGAGAGAGATTCCTTTGTACCAGCAAGTAAATAAGTGCGAAAATAAGCACCTAACGAGGCAAAGATTGACTGCGACAATAGAGCGTGCACTCGGCAGCACGAGTTCTTTCCTTCTCTTGCCTGTTGTAAAATGGATTCTTAAAGACGACAATGGGTACCCTGAAATCCACACTGCTCGACCATGGGTTGTATCGGAAAGGCACAAAGCAGCCGGCAGTAAAAACGAAGAGAGTAGATATAAATGTATATTAATATATATATATATATATATATATATGAGAGAGAGAGAGAGAGAGAGAGAGAGAGAGAGAGAGAGAGAGGCTTTAAGAGGAGGAAGGCAATCGATGTACAATAGAATCGACCGTGTGGAAATTCGCAGGTTGACCTTTGCCACTTTAGGGATCTCAGTCAGCGAAATTCATCTAAGGAGCTGAAATAAGAGAAAAAGAGAGAGAAAAAGAAATATATATATATATATATATATATATATATATATACGTATATAGTCAGAAGTTATATATCGAAGATCACGAAAGTCGTCACCTGCCGGTCCTGCATGAATGCAAACAAATTTTCAATGGGCTCCTCACGAGTATCTAATTTTCTTCTTTTCGTGAAGAAATGATGGACCTGTAGGCACCGTTTGCGAATGAATATGTCAACTCCTCTACCACGATCGAAAAGTTTGCTCTGTGGAATTTCTTGATGGCATTGTATTATTCCTGTAACATTTGTCACAGAAATTTTTATCTGTTTCTTTTTCATCGCGAAATCGTTTGTGACGGAGATGGTAGAAATATAAAAAGAATAAGAAAAAGAAGAAGAAGAAGAAGAAGAAGAAGAAGAAGATGATGATGATGATGATGATGATGATGAATGGAAAAAAAATTTGAAATCTTAAAGATTATTATTATAGGAGGACATAAAATAATTGTAATAAATTATGGAGTGTAAAAAATATTACTACATCTCTTTACAATCTTAATAATTATGTTATTATTTAATCAATGAATCTCTTTCGAGTATCGAGTGAATAAAAAAAAAAAAAAATGATACTTAAAACGAAACTAGAGAAATACCATTGGCATTGCTATTTCGTTTAAAATCATCGATCAATGTCGATAAGAAGCCGGACCGAATCTTACGACTGCTATTAATTCGATCGATTCGAACATGGGAAATCGAAAAAAGGCTTAATAGTCGGCATTACTAATAAAGGCCATACACTGTAAGGGCGTGGCGAGAGGATGAAAAGGGGGGACGCACTCTAAAAGTCTCGTCTAGGTAATAACTCTATCCTCGGGCCACGTGTTCCAACGTGAGGAGAAAACGGAGCGTATATCTCGTACGGTAGTATGCAATTAAGTTAAACAAATGCCCGGTTCGCCATAAATTCATCCGGTTTGCTTCTAACGCTCCTCTTACGAGACTTTCCTCTTCATTTTCTCTATTTTATCGTACCTGTGTACTTATCTACTACGCCCCATTGTATTTTTATTTCATATTTTACTTTTTATGTTTTTTTTCATTTGTTCACATTATTAGTAGATAATATTTCTTTTTTCTTTGTTTCACAATCGTTGAAGTATCTGAATATAAATATCGTTTAAGTATATAAATAAATATTGCTACCTATTAAAGACGCGATATTTTATTTTTATTCGTATTGGATTACTTCGTTACTTCTCTTTTTTTTTTTTTTTTTTTATACTGAGATATCTAATATCGAGATACTCTTATATTGAGATATCTAAATAATTATTAGTATCTATTACATGCTATTTTATTTTTATTCTTCTTAGATCAGTTGATTAATTTTTCTTTCTATTTTCTAATCATTCAGATATTTAAACAAATATTCTAAATAAATGTTATTATCCGTTAAACGATATTTTATATTTATTCACGTTAAATCAGATCATTCATTTTTCCTTTTATTTTCCAATCAATTGAGATATCTAAAGAAATATCTTAATGAAGATTAATATTTATTACGCGTCATTTTGTATCAATTTTTTTATCGAATTATTAATTATATATATATATATATTTTTCTTGCTGTTTCGTTCGTTGAAATATCGGCAGAAGAGAAGCTAGTACTCAGTTCTTGTTTTAAAATGATAAAAACGAAGGGAAAAAAAGGGTAGATTCCTTTCGATAGGATGGTCGATATCTTTCCTCGTCGTAGGGAACGTCTCCAAGCGAGTAGAAGTCAGACACAAGGGAAATTCTGTTGGTTGCTAGAGAAGCGACGCGAGAAACGATCGTGACAGATGCATAATGCATGCATCGGAGGATGCTACGGATCGTTCGGTGGTCGTTTCGTGAATACTAGTAGAAAATAGAGAAATATACTATCATCGATTTACGTTTGTAGATACCTATCTACAAACTTTTCATCTACAACTATCAAATTGATAACTCGAAAAAGATTAATACGTCGAGGAAATTAAATGATAATGATAAAAAAATTATTTGATAACTAAATAAATAATCCTAATACAATACATTAAATTAAAAATCTTTACATGAAAAACATTGTAATCGTAGTAATCAAAAAAATTGAGATTATAATATATAGCATAAGAATAAAAAATTCATTACAATAAAAACATCGTTTATTTATATATAAATAACTATGTGAAACGATACGGGAAAGAAAAATTCTAATAATATAAAGTATCTCTTTCTTACAACGAGTTATATCCTATACTCATTATATCTTATACCGAATATGATTAATAGGTATCGCTTTATCATAATAAATTTTACTTATAAAGACGTTTATATATCTAAATCAAAATGATATTTCTTTTATTCAGATGTATTAATTATATCAGATATTAATTCGATAGAAATCGAATGAAAAGAGTGAAGAAAGAGAGATAGATAGATAGAGAGAGAGAGAGAGAAGAGAGAATTTTTCTCAAGAGCTAAAATATAAAGAAAGATGAAAACGTTCAAATACTCAGGCTCATCGTCGGTAGTCGACCGGTCAGTTAAAAACGACGCCCAGAAATCGTTGAACGTTTCTCTTTGATATGTGGATGCGTGCGTGCGTGCGTGCGTGCGCGCGCACGTTCGCTCGCTCCCGCAATTACCTAAGATTATTTATACTTAATGTACGGAACTCAGCGCGGCGATAAATAAGGATAATGGCGGCGGCCATTAAGCCGATACCCGCAGTGATATTTTCTCACTCCGTCGAAGGTATCCGCGGGCTTGTTCGCGCGCCCACGGATCGAACTGAACGCAGAGCTCAAAGAAAGAAAGAAAGAAAGAAAGAAAGAAAGAAAGAAAGGAAGAAGAAGAACGGCCGTGAGACACGTTGCGTGCCATCCGTCAAACGTCTTACAATGTTTTACATCGGGCCAATTTTTGAAAGAGCCAACTTTCGTTTTACGTCGTAATAATATTCCTTCGAGGGGCTCTTTGGCCTTCATGCGAAATACGTGTCTTGCTAATTTCACGTTCAGAACGAAAACGCGAACGACGTTTCGCGAGAGTTTACCTGCTTCATTTTATAAACCGAATTTTTTTCAAAACCTACTATCTCTTTCTCTCTGTCTGAATATCTCTCTATCTCCTTTGTGCTGTTTCTTTTTTTTTCTTTCTTTCTTTCTTTCTTTCTTTTTTTTTAACGATAATTCAATTTCGTTCGAACCCTTCAAAACGCGATCCTCTTCTTGGAAAATTTTAAATATCGCCATCTTGTCGGAATGTTTTAATTTGTAGAAATAATTAAATAAATTGAAAACGATTTGAAACAATTCCAAAATCAATTGAAAATACATTGATTTATATCTGTGTATAGTCTTTTTATATGATACGCGTGTACGTGTATTGAAATGTTCAGTAACTCGTTGACAGTCGTATAAACGGAAAAGTCAAGGAATTAAATGGAATTAGTTTAGCGTGTTACATACATTATTATCTCGTTTTCCTATGAAAAATAAAACAAAAATATGTAGAACGAACGGTTTTGTAATAAATATCTTAATACGAACGCTGATCGATATAGAGTGTCCTTTTTATAGGTTACTTATACTCGTACCTTTTCAACATTTGCAGGTGGAGTCGCGTGAGAGGAAACGTTTAACGTTAACTATATCCCAAGCGTATTCCTTTTTTCTCTTTTTCTCTTGAAATTTCCAATACAAAATGAAAGAACGAGTGGCTGTCGTCGTCGTTTTCGCGACAGACGTTTCACCGTAACGTCCTTTTCTCGTTATTATACTCTTCTTTTCTCCTGATCAATTTCAATTCTTCGTCGGTGGTCCTGTTGCAAATAAAATAGCAAGGAACCCTTTTAGCCTCTTCTATCTTTCTCTTTTTTCACGCTTTTGTTCGTCAAATTTCATGTCTCGTCGTGTATTTTCTTCGTATTCCTTGGAGAGAAGCTGAAAAGCCACTTTGGACGGCTATTTCTCGATTCCAGCGGTAAAAATATAGAGTACGTATTTGATACGACGGATCTATTATAAATAAAGATCGACAACGTGAACTATACTTACGATTGATTATTAATATGCATAAAAGTAACATTCAATGATTTTGATTTTACTTTTTTCGTTTTATTTCGTCGAACGTTTCTTGTTCATCGATAAATATTACAAAATATTCACACATTCTATCGAATATATAAAGTAATATGTTATAGGTATATTAATAATTAAACGAATCATAATGCATAGTTCTTTCGTAGTTAAAAATTACAAAGTAGACATCTAATAAATTTTCTATTTGACGCTTGCTAAACGAATCTCTAAACATTTCGTAGATCTAATCTAGTAAATTTGAATCTTAACAAAAATTATATCCATCGAAATATCCATAAAATCCTCATGATTGTATAGATCTTTAAATAGAACAATTTCGTTTGCTCTAGAACAATTTCATTTCACAAACAAATGCAAATATTGTATGCGTTTCCGTATCATAAATATTTCATTATCACTGTGAGTAAATATTCCATTCGTATAACTTCGCTTTCAATAAAAAAAAAAAAAAAAGAACATAAAAAAAGGAAACATAAGAATATATAAATTATAGTTGTCACGAGGAAGACTGAAATGGTAAAACGTAACAGAAGGTGGAGAATCAATTTGACAGATCCAATAGACGGACTACGATGGATATTACGAGGTAACTTTGAAGTTGAAGCCTTCAGGTTCAAAAAAAAAAAAAAAACACCAATGACGAGCGTTCCGCGAATGGTGAAATGGAATGGTCTCGCTCTACGTTGGAAAAAAGATAAATAGAAGAAAAAAAAAAGACGTTTTAACTTGGTCCGCAGGCACGCGAACACGCTAGTGCACTCTTCCTGTCGCACGAAACAACGCGCGTAACAAGACTCGAGAGAGTTCGACCTCGAAGACGATAAAACGACGAGGAAAGTAACAAATCATTCGGTAATGCCGCGCGAAAATAGTCATGCTATCTTTCCCCTACGTGCGAGAAAACCCTTTTATATATATTTTTGGATAACATTTCATTACACGACACCTACTTCGATAATCACCTTTTAAAAATTTTTTCCTTTTCTCTTCTTTCTTTTTTTTTTCGCAGAGAAAAGAATCAGTTTATAATTTCATACTTTAAAATTAATAACGAATATATTACATATATACGTAATATTTATATATATGTATATATATATATATATATATACACACATACACACATAGTTCATTCGATAATACCGCGTGAAAATAGTCATGCTATCTTACCCCTGCGTGCGAGAAAACCCTTTTATATATATTTTTTGATAACGTTTTATTATACGACAGACGCCTACTTCGATAAACGACTTTCTAATCTTTTTTCCTTTTCTTTTTTCTTTTTTTTGTGGAAAAAGGATCGACTAACAATTTTGAAATTAATAATGCATATATATATATATATATAGTATATATTATAGTCATCTTTAGTAAAGAAAGGATCGAGTATGATGTACTGATCTATTGATCCTTTCCAACAAAGTTTTATTTCAATTAAGAGCTCTAAGTGAACGTAGTAACATTTCCTGGTATCTTCATTTCTGCATAATAGTTATATATTACTTTCATTTATCTTGAATAAGTAATCAATAATTTTACATAATATGACTAATAAGTATCAGATGTTACCCTCTGCGATAAAATTTACATTCGAGATTAAACCGTATCTTAACCAGCCCCGCTGTGTATCACGGATCGCAGATCACGATTACGAATTACGGATCACGGATGACGGAGCACAAGTATGAGCAAGGGTTGCGTTAAATGCATTTTAATGGGTTTTCTAAAAATTTACGTTGTAATATGGTAGTAATAGCTCTGTTGTAGAACATCTGCCTTCCTGATGTTTGTCAGAGAGTAGCCGTCGGTACGGTTCCGGTTTAACGAAAGATTTAAGCCAATAATTAAAAAAGTGAAACTGAAAAATGTAGAAAAATATTCAATTTATCGCTTCCTTCGTCGAACATTATAACGAGAAAAAGAGATATGAATATTTCTAAATGAAAAATATATGATTTAGATCGCTCACGTCGATATCCAGTTCATTTATAAAAAATCTCGATAATAAACGTCAAGGAAGATTAATAAAAATAAAAAGAAGAAAAAGGAATATCGCGAAGTTCGAGCATGAAGTTCGACGTTGAAATTTGTTTAGTTCGAAGGAGCTATTTGGTGAAGGAGTATAGCGTTTGGAAGGAAGGAAAACGTGACAGCGGACGTACGGAACGAAGAATCGACCAATGGCGATGCTACGGTGAATGGGATCCGTCGAAGCGTCGAAAGGGTACCCTGGCGTGGAGATGAGACGAAGGGAAAGGGACGAGGGAATCGACGACGAGGGAGGATGAGAGAGAAAGAGAGAGAGAGAGAGAGAGAGAGAGAGAGAGAGAGAGGTAGAAATGAGTACGATGAGTTACGGCTCGGCGTAAATCTCGAGCTAATGGCTGCCTAAACGCGAAACCTGCTGGCTCGCTCGAACCTCCCCCGGCACGACCGAGAAATTTAATAATCCAACTAATGGGCTCGCGGTGGCTTATTATAGTTATACCTTTACTAAGACTACGTTCGCTAGTAGTTATGCGAGTTTCATATAAAACGAGGAAAGAAATTTCATTATAATCGACTAACGCATCGGTAAAGATCAGACATTTTTTAAAGTGTTCATAATGGGTATATATAATTTATAATAATAAACAATATAAAATAGCGATAAATGAATTTCAACATTTTCCAATTTAAAGGACTCATTGTAATATTTTTATTTATTTTTTTATTAATATTTTTATTTTTATTTTCACAGTGTATTTATGCGAATTTGGTTAATTTTTTGAACATGTTGGAGTTCTTGTCATTCGGAACGAGTGCTTCGATTGGTATAACTTGATTCTGTGTATATTGTACTAAAAAGCTTTAAAAATGAAAGTACTAAAAGCGTTAAACTATATATGTGATCCATCGATCGAGTGTGCGTTCATACGTACCTGTATGCGTATGCATAACTTTATATATTTATTGACACTACAGTTTATATATTGGTACATAGTATGTAGCAGAACTAAACAGCTAAATAGTATGTATTTCGATTTAATATAAACAGATACTAAAAAGTATACCATTCAAGATGTACAGAAACAAGATTACATAATATAGTAAGTAGCAGGTATGCAATTAGGAATATGTAAATACGCATATAGTAATTTTTTTCCTAGATATAATATCATCGTAATATCGGAATATTATTATCTAATATGATATGTATAAAAATATGATAGATACATCCATATGTTCGTGAATATTGATACAGAGTTGAAACATGCATTATATTTTTCTTATATATAAAAACTTATGCACTTCTACACACACACACACACACACACACACACACACACACACACACACACACACACATGCACACTGAACGTACAAAACGTAGAAAATCGAAATGTTTTCATTTTTTTTTTCTACCATCGGTCACACGTAGATCGCTTATCTACGATAGGAGATCGCGTTTTAACGTCTATTAGAAAGTCGAAAAGTTATGGCAAGGGTGAGTAATAGGAGTCTGAATAGAGAGGGAAAGAGATGACGATGAAGTTAATGGCTGCAAGCTCGCGGCTGCTTTTCCACGCGCTTTTTCATCTCGATTAATTATTACCTCGGCGATCCTTATCAGGAGCATCTGTAGTATGCGAGCGTAATAATTAAAAGGACTTGAGAAAAAAGGTAAAAGAGAGAGCGAGAGAGAAAGCATGAGAGGGTCGGTAATAATCGAGTATCGAGTTGGAGTAGGCGTTACGACGACGAGCGAGAGAATTCTTCGATTGCTTTTTGATTTAATATTTTACTCTGTAGGCGAGGAACCTCGCGAGACCCTTATATATACATATACATATATATATATATACATATATACATGCGTATATATATATAAGTATATATCTCTTTCTCTTCCTCTCTTTCTGTGCCACGCTTCATTCTTACGCACGTCGTTCATCACCGTTGGAAAGACGCGTTCGAAAATGGACAAGCGTGAAGAATTAAACGATGGCGGAACGAATCCCTTTTTAAGGCTTAACGCGATAAACATCGTATAGATATCATGGTCTTGAGGATAGAGACAAAAAGTCGAATGTATGAAAGAAACAGAGGGAGAGAAAGAAAGAAAGAGAGAGAGAGAGAGAGAGAGAGAGAAAGAGAAAAATAATTGATTGATCGATCGTTCGATCGATGCATCGATCGTATTAATCTATTACGTTCTTCATCGATACTACAGTTGTATATACACATAATTAACGCGTCGATACACGTAAAATGTTAGATAATTAATGACTGTTGCGTTAATAGTTGAATAATCTAATTATACGTGTCGCGTTATTTTGTACGTAATAAATCGTATGGTGTGTAAATTTATTTTAATATATGTACAATTCTATCGTTGAAAGAAAAGTATTATAAAAATCATCGAGTTTCTTCAAAGAAAAATTCTAAGGATTTAGAATGGATAGATATTAATCGATCGTATCAATAATTAATTCATGTTTAAATACTATTTCTATCTTTCAACTTGTTTATCGATATAAAAGAATTCCTTCAGATGAAACCGATTCAGGTATGAAAATAGCCGAAAGGGAAGTATCAGGAATGAAAGAAAAAGAGACAAAGAGAAAGAAAGAAAAAGAGAAAGGAGGGAAATGGAAGGAAAGGAGGATGGTTACATTAAGATGATTTCCTGGAGAACAACGCCTCCGCAGTTCGGTCAGTCGCAAGGAGAGAACGTAGTTTTAAGGATCCCATGGGGCAGGCAACAGGCAGTAAATCAGACCGGTGAACGTTTACGGAGCTTTTTCGGGAATGTTGAACAAACAATTGACGGCTAATAAAGGTGCGTCCACACCGCGGGGCGCCACGTGGGAAGAGATCGGATTAAGTTGCGCGCGAGCGCGCGAATCTTCTCTCCGATAGATTCGTATCCTTTCGTTTACATATATATATAAATATATATATATATATATATATATATATATATATGAATAATCAAAGCCAGTATCCACGTTTGCACCAATAAGAAACCGTTTTTACGTTTACGAACGCAAACTCCGATGATCGGTCGCCGTATCGATTTCGTACGATGATCTTCCACGTTCTACCGTATAGGGTGTCTTCAAAATAGTCTTTCTAAAGCTAATAACAATATTTTCTTTGGAAGAAGATTTTAAAGAGAAATGTTTGGGTTCGAAAATTTTGTTGGTTTATCAAAAGAATTTGGATAAACGCGTTAATGTCTTTATTTCTAGTCCTCGAAGATTTCTTTATTTTTGATCATGATTTTGGGCACACCTTATATAACTTCTTCTTATTTTTCTTTTCTCCTTAACCGTGACCGGGTCCATGAGAGCGAATAATAATAATCGAGGAGCGTAAAAGAGCCAACGGGTACCATACGGTTGAATATTTGCCGTGTTATTGTCGATCGAAGATCGAGAAAGGAGAGTAAACTTAAGTTTCCGAGAGAAGGAAAACCGATTTCGTTTTAACTCGGTCATATGAAGTTTCTTTCGATCGTTGTCATATATTGTATGAATGAATCGTAAACTCACATACGTGTTAACATTTTGTACGAATGAATCGTAAACGCAGATACGTGTAAAAGATTTCAACGTATAGCGAATTATTTACGACTGTTAGTTTCGCTTCGATTTCCTATCAAAAAGAAGGAAAACACAAAAGAAAAATTCTGCATCGATTTGTTCATTTTTATCAATATTTATCATATTTATCAAATAACCATATATGGAATTTTATTATTGTTCTTAAATTGTGAAAGACAGAATAATTTACCGTTGGATCGTTAAAACGAGTCTACTGTTTAATATAATCGATTTTAAAATGACAAAAAAACAACAGATTAGAAATCAAACGTATAATTCATCATTCGTACGTATGTATGAGTATACGCACACGCATATATATATATATATATATATACAAATATATATACAAATATATAGGTATATATACATGATTCGACTAATCGATATCCCGTTGTACGATTAACGAGTGAGTATATTCCTATAAAATATCACCATTTAAACGCAAAATAATCCTTAATGTGTCGGAATCGATCGTTCACGGTTATAAAAGTTCTCTCAGGCGTATCGAAGAGAACTGGTTCCATCTTCGTTTTCTTCGATGGCAACGTAAAGGAATACTCGTTCCTTTCCATATCACGAATTGGAAGCAACGTCTTTAGGGCTCCTAGGTACCGCTAAGAAATTAACGACCAACCTAAAACGTCCGATTCATTAAATGAGGGATAAGATTGTCATAATTTATAATTTAATAACGGTCTAAAGAGGCTCATTAAAAGGCGGACGGTTTCCAAAACGCGCAGCATATTTATTACGACCAGTTTTGCGCGCGGGTTCTTCATTAAGAAAGAAAGAAAGAGAAGCTGAAAAAAGAGGGATAAGGAAGCTCTCTTTTGCCTCTTCATCTCTGTCTCTGTCTCTTTTCTTCGTCTGGCAGTTCTAAAAAAGATCAAAGGAAAAGAAGAAAAAAAGAAAAAAAAAAAAACAAAAATGTTTCGTCTTTTCTATTTCTAAAGTAAATGTATGTAAAATCTTTTTTTATCCTTGATAGATCGAATCGTCCTTATCACGATTACATTTATTAATTGAATCCAGATCTAATTGAATATAATACGTAGATATAATATATAAAATCAATTATGTTTCCAACGTAGTGGGTGTGAGCATTATACGGTATGAAAAAAAAGAAATGGGATAAAAAAGTCGATCTGTATCGTTTTAATCGAGTTTAACAATAAATCTTTCTCGAATCTCTACTTCGAAAGTACAAAAGTATATGAAGTATTCACAATGTAATTTGCATATTTATAGAAAATTAATCCAAGTGATGTAAGAGGAAACTCGTAGCGCGCTATATATGCAATATATATATATATATATATATATATATATATATATACAATACCTGCTATATATATATCGTACTATAGTTCTCGATAGATGGAATATTAAAGCTCGATTGTACGAAAAGAAACACGCGGATCAACGTACGTACATAAATTTTTCTTTTCTACGATGCCTCGCGTCTAATCCTCGACGAAACGAGAGACGAAACTTACTTTTACGAAGAATCGAGAGACCCGTGACATTGTCGAACTAAATTAATTAAAGTCCGCGTGTTCTTCTTACGATACATCGTAAAATTCAAGAGCGAGCCTCGTGGAAGACAGAGGAGACTTTATTCGCGTCTCGATGTGCAACGTATGCTTCTAAAGAGAAAGAGTGAGTAGAGAGACGAATGTAAGAGCAAAGAAGAGAGGAAGCGTGAAACGAACTCAAGAAAGTGAGTAAGAGCGAGAGAGAAGAAACGATCGAGAGAGAAGGTACACCATAAATGCCCGTTTATTACCACGGTAATATTACCAGCCACTTAAGGGCCGCTCGTTTTATAGGTAATAACTCATTTGGGAATTAAGCTCTTTAGCACAAAGCCCTTGCTTTTTGATAAGCATCTCGTGGCTGGGATGCGAAGAAAACGAGAAACCCGTAACTTCTCAAGAACTTTGGATACCTTGTCCATTTTCTTCTATTATATATAAAAGGAACGAACTTACGAAGAAACGTATTGCTTTCGAATGATATCGAATGAACTATTAATTTTTTCTGAACTTGATATCGAATGAATATTTCAAGTGTTGTAAATAGATATGTACTGTTACGAAATATAGTATTTACTAAGAATTTTTATCTATACATCGTCGTATCATTGTTAGTTATCTCGTTAAAATTTATATTGCACTCTTTCGATGTATCATTTTTTTGAATTCGTATTTACTACGATATGAACATTTTTCTTCTTTATAGAGAAAATTAAGATAAAAAGAAGATAGCAGGAAGACGAAAGGAATTATTAATCTCTGTTAATAATTAAATTATTATAATTAAAGTAATATTTGCTAACTACGAACTAATAATTTGTTGGAAGGAGTATTAGGAAAAAGAAAAAAAAGATATATTTGAAATATGAATGTTTTTCAATCGAAGAAAACCATGAAAGAGACGAGACGAGAAGAAGAAAAAGAAGAAGAAGAATCAGCAGGTGGTTTCTAATCGTACGATCAAGTCGCTACTTATGCTTTATAGTTCTACGAAAAGGACCTTATATACCGAAGCGAGGATCGAGAATCGATCGATCGGCCTTCGGAGTCGATCGATGCGTCGATCGACCATGAGGATCACGTTGGTCAGCTCTTGTTTACATACCTCAACAGTGACGTTCTCTGAATTTGAAATGACGCCTCACTTCTTTGGGAGTGTTCTCAATAATTTACCTTCCTTTCGAGTCTTTTCTCTCTCTCTCTCCTTCTCTTCTTCTCTCTTTTTCTCTCTGTCTCTCTCTCTCTCTCTCTCTCTCTCTACTCGCGACAACTTCGTACGATTGTAATGCCGTCCTTTAACTTCGAAAAACACGAATACGAGCTGTACGGAAAAAAAAAAAAAAATAGAAAGAAAGATAGAATGTTCTTTTCAAGCGGCGGATTTATTTGTGTATGTGCTTACGTTTTATTAGAAATTTTTATATTAGGTATTAGCACGCCTATGGATTATTATTAAATATATATATATAATATTTTACAATACTGTACTCTAGTATATTGTAGTATACGATATTGTATTGTAGTTTTATGATATTGTACTGTAGTAGTATAGTAAATAGAAGTTTATTACAATATTGAAAAAACTATATAAAAATATACAATGTAGAATTATATGTAAATAATCCAGACATTTTTTTTTTTTTTTAATATTTTAATTTCCCGGAATGCTCACGAACCACGTCTTCTCAGACTAGGTTTCCGTCGAAGACAGACAAATATCCAATGTTTTGCTGGTGCTTAGAAACGGTCTATCTGTTTTCAACTCCACTCAGAATCACATACATCTCGGAATGACCACATCTATATCTGATCGTAACAATATATGTATATATGTATAATTATGAAAGGTCGACTAAGTAAAAAGTCGCCATCATTTATTTTATATCCTATTTATTAGCCATATTCACATGTAAAAACTTAACTTATCGGAATAACAAATGTATACAGATATATTACAGGTATATAACGTAAACTTTTTATTTTATATAATATCATTTAGATAAAAATTAAGTTGGAAATTGAAATAATAATGGGTTCTCATTCGTCATCCTATTCAATATCTGTGATATCAAATACTTTTATAAATTTCTTTCGTACGATCAACATTAATTTATTAATATAATGAGCGACGTTTTTGATTATTATCATATAGTTTGTTAGATTCGATCATATCTTTTCTAAATAGATACAACGAATTTATATTTTTTATCGAGCTTCTTTAAAAAGATCCCTGTAATTAACGACGTGGAAACGGTACAACCTAATCCTTTTTTCTCTTCTTCTTCTCTTATCCGTGCAATTCACTGGAGCTTTCAAAGATCTTTTTTTTTTTCGCGTGCAGTCGAAAAGGCGGAGTCAATTTTCGGTTAGAATGAAGATGGAGGAGGAGGAGGAGGGAGGATAAAAGGGTGGAAGAGGAAGAGGAGGAGGATGACTACGTGGTAGTGTTTCTTGACGCATAAAAGAAGATAAACTTTTCCGATGTCGGAGGATCCTTCGCAGTTTGGAATCGGTAGGCAGACCTTCTACAAAACGGCGGTTAATCCGAGTCTGTTGTACCGGTGACCTGTCGGATTAGATTAGAGGTCCTGCAGGAACAAGGACCACCAGGTGTGGACCAATGGTAATGGATCCTCACGTCAAACGTCTCGACCGAGCTAAACGTTCTCTCTTTTTCTTCTTTTTCTTCCAATCTCTTTTTATCTCCGAAGAGGTACTCCTTTTCGAGGAAAGATGGTCGCTACAAATATTCTAATCTTCTAGATTACAACAATAATAGATTTGAAAGTTAGAAAGCGACGTGTTTCGTTTAATCAAAGACTTTCTTTAATTTGAAGTATTTCAATTGATTTCAAAAATGCAATCAATTATTTGCGACAATTTATTTCTATCGCATATATTTCCATAATACGAATCTCGCCGATTTATCAATTATTTATTTTTGAAATAAACAAATGTGCTTGAGATTAGGAGACGCGCAAGAAGTTGAGATTTTTAGTCTGTACACGTGAGAACTATAAGATCTCGAAAATTCTTTACCCTTTTCTTCGTATCATACTCTATAGAATGATTTCCATGAAATTTGAACTGTAATTTATGAGAAAAATTGTCAATTCGAGAGTAGGATTCGCTCGTGCGTGAGAAAGACGCGCATAGAAATGTTTAAAAAGGAAAATGTCTATTATTCGTACGGAGTCACAAAGTTCCGCTCGTAAAATCAACATTAGTGGTGACAATAGGAAAAATACAATGACGTTTCAATCGTCGTGCAAACAAGTCGCTATTCGAAGTCAAAAACCGCGAAATCTGTTATTTGCTCTTTCTCTCTTTCACATCCATTGTGACCTTCGATTCTTCTTTTCACTCTCGTTGCGGCTTTGCGGTCCGAACTTTTACGTTGCGTTCACGATGTCGCATCTGCTTTCTCTCCCCTCCTCGGAAAACTCGCACGTAGAAGACTAACCACAATGGCTGCCTCAAAATATTTATTTTTTGCTAGCCGCGACCACACGACCCACGGTCACCATGAATACATTCTGATAATCTCGTTAAGATCGACAATGAACCGAACGAAATTTCGGGTTTGACTTCGAAGTTAAGAGGAATTCGGCTTAGCTCGACCCAACTTCTTTCTTCTTCTTCTTCTATGCCCTTCCTTTTCAAAAGCGTAACTACTGAAGTTCGGCGAAGTCGAATAATTCTTTTTTTTTTTTTTTTTTTATTCTGATTTTTCCAACAAGAATCGAACGGCAAGAAGAGCGATCGACCGAAAGTAATGACGTTATTTTCTGCCCAACTGACGTATCTATACGCACGATCTACTGAAAAAATAAAATAAAATATATACCTACCTACTTACAAATCTATAAAACTGTGATGTTTCACGAGTATTATTTGATCTTTTGAACGAACGTTTCTATAATACTCTTAATATGTATATTTGATTTTATTATATCATAAATTATAACAGAGAAAATTATTGAAAAATAAGAATCTACTATACAGATCTACATGTCTGATTATAGCTATTATAAAATTTATAACAAATGCATAAAATACAGAACAATAAGATGAAGAAGAGAAAAGGAAAATTCAATGCAATTTTTTTTTCTTTCTTCTTCTTCTTTTTTTTTTTTTTTTTTTAATATTAAAACGATTTATTCTAACCGTATAAAAGGACCGACCCTTTGCGGTCCTTTGCTCCCTTCACGCGTATCTTAAATACGACGATTCACGTTATGCCAGCTCGCCCTTTCGAGGAAGCAGATCTAATTTTTTGATCTCCCCTGTCCAACAAGAACGAGCATCAACGCACGGTGCTGTGATTTTCCGGTGGATCGACTCCCCTCTCGAGTCTCTCTTTCTAAAGAAGGAGAAGACGATATTGACGCGATGATAGGCGGAAGATCCATGATAAATTCGAAGATAGGAACAGGCGTAACGACTCGGCCCGACTCAGGACATAATTTTCGAATCAACAAACTCGAGCGTTCCGTTTTATCTTGGATTATCGATGTTCCTTTCCTGCCTTTAACATTCCCGGAAAAATTCAAGCTACCAATCATACGATTTCTTTCCGTGTCATCGTAAAAATATTAACAAAAGTAAAAAAGAATATATATATATATATATATATGTGTGTGTTGGAGTTAACTATACTTAATGAAGACATTTTTTAAACTTTATTATTATTTCGAATTATTCGCTATTAGTTTAATTTTTCGATTATTAATATTTCTTCTCATCGTTATAAAACGAAAAGAAAGAAAAAACAATTATAAATTAATTTAAAATCAATTATTAATGAAATAGAAATACAGAAGAAATTTCAAATTTGAAGTACTTCCAATTAGCTATCGTTTCTTATTAATTTTATTGATTCGGATAATAATTTACTCTAATTTAAAATTTCATAAACGTAAAATTTCTATAAACGTCTATATACTTACTTCTTCGAGGTATTTCCAAAAATTAGATTCTCTTCTTTTCCCTTTTTCTCATTTTCTCGTTCAAGATGTGCATAATGAAAATATAATGTATCTACTTATATTTTATCACGAACGAGGGTGGTCGTTGGCATTTTTTGGCATCGTCATTAACGACTTCGTGGCCCCGGGAGTAGCCTTCGAAGAATCGATTATGACGCCATCGCTGCGTGTTGGCATCCTCGAGTCGACATTACAAGTCTCTTACACGTTTTGGACACAATTTTCCATCCTTCGACGAAGCTCATTCGTTCGTTCATTCGTTCGTTCGTTCGTTCGTTCGTTCGTTCGTTCGTTCGTACGTTCGTTCGTTCGTTTGTAAAAGAAAGAATAAAGGAAAAAAAAAAAAAAGAAAAGAAAAAACACGAATTCTCGCTACTGTATACGTATATTTCACGCGTGCGTACGTGCACGAGAGAAGAATTTCACGGAGTCTCGTCGAGACGAAAAATATCGCCGATAAAGTTCGAGCTCCGAGTTAAGGCTCAGCACACCTAATGGCGCCATGTTAAATTAGTAAGACGCTTTCACTCCTTCGTATCGTTCGATCGTGACTAAAACACGAGAGTAAAGTATTAGATACGTAGTTAAGTACCTGTATCGTTAACTAGATCGTAAAAACTCATGTCTTTCGTTCGCCTTCTAGTCGACACGTGCTAATTACGATGAAACCTCCATTATAAAGAACTAATATGGGGACGCGTACATGTTAGACAGGATAGAAGAACACTGTATACTTATAGAATAGTAATAAAAAAAAAATTTTAACGCTTTTTCTATCGTTCAATTTTCTTACATTTCAACATAATCACCCCATCGTGTCGTTTATATACTATCAACTATGTAGACTCTCTAATCAATTTACTTATATCCTTTTACGTTCCTAGACAGAACATATTTACTTCTTATAAGACAACTTAAAAGAAAAAAGGATAAAAAAAAAAAAAAAGGGAAAAAGACGTATGAACTCATTCAACATTTTCTTGACAATATCTAATCGTCGAAAAGAAATTATTTCAACGATATAGATTTAGATCTAATTTTGTAGTAAACTCGTAGAATATGTTTTAAACGAACAAAACATTATTTTACTTTCTCCCTTACATTACTTTTTCCCCCATCGATATTCCTCCGAGCGATCATTTTCAAAGCTCGTTAAAAGACGCGTTATCGTACGAATAACCTGGCCCCTTTGGATATCAATTACTTCGTACGAATTAACATAATAAGACAGCAGGACGGTGGATCGAATGACTGTTAATAAATATTCTCGAGTTGGGCGTGAAAGGCCATATTCGATAATAAATCCAAGAGATTCCGTTGATGTGAGATGAGACGAGTGGTACCTACATGCTCGTTCCTTCGTTTTCTCCTTCCGGGGATTTTCAAGAGTGCCGCGAGCACGCGAAAGAAAAAGTAAGAACGTAAACGCAAGAAGTATGAGAGTAAAAGATAAAAAGAGAAAGAGAGAGAGAGAGAGAGAGAGAGAAAGAGGAAGAGAGAGAAGATGCGTCGTGCACGCGAGATACTCGATTATGGCACCGACGCGTCGTACATTGGGGACGTGCTTTAATTATGCACACCTTGCACAGGAGCGACTGTAAGTATGCGCCACGAGGTGTGTACACACATATTTGTGTGTCTAGTATAGGTTGGTGGGAGAAAAAGAAAGAGAGAGAGAGAGGAGAAGAGGAAGAGAAGGAGTATAGAGGGGAAAGGGAGAAGAAGCTCGCGGAAAGTAAACCCCCACCCTTCATCTCTCTCTTTCTCTCTCTCTCTCTCTCTCTCTCTCTCTTTCTCTCTCTCTTTCACATACTCTTTCTCTTGGTCTCTCATTTTCTTTCTCTCTCACCCTTTCACGTCCTGGGTGGCACGAGCGAGTATTCCTGTCATGTGAGCGTCGTGTATCGATGCTTAAGCATGCTTAACCACGGCTACATTATGTCCGTTATGCGCGAGAATTATTGATTTTCACCATAAACTTCGTACGGTCCTCGCAGTCTTGAATTCTCGATTATTATCGAACGACCAACGCCAACGTTGCCCTGACGATTCATCGATATGGTTTTTCTCGATCGTCTCGATCGTCGATTTTTCTTGGTATTGATGAAAGAATGGACTATTATTCGTGTTTTATGAATTATATTTGTATTTTATTCATGGCTATTTCTCGGAGGTATAAAACATTTTTTTTCATTCTCTTTCTCCTTCATTTTCTTCTCTTTTTTCTTTTTTTTTTTTCTTCTTCTTCTTTTTCTTTTGAAATTCATAGAACACGTTCGAGAATTTCGATGTAATCAAATTTGTGTCTTTCGTGTTATTTTCATTCGAATTAACATATGTAACGTGTAAGATGCGATACAGGATATTTTATAGCACCGTGAAGAATCGAATTATCCAAACAAGTGGAACGAGATATCTCGTTAATATTGCCAAAATGTCATCGAATTATTGACACTTATAAATGATACAATCTCTCTCTTTCTCTCTCTCCCTCTCTCTTTCTCTCACGCTCTTTCTCCTTCTGTCTCTCTCTATATCTCTCACACATATGCATACGTCGTATATGATATTCGTTGCTACGAGGCACGCGGCATGATCCATAAATAATGCATAGGCCCGGTCGTGTCCCGGTCTGTAATTTGATTGCGGAGGCGTCGATTTAAAACTTTGGCACCCACTTTCTTCACGGACACGACGATAATCGCACGTACACAAGCTTTTTACACAACGAAGTCCAACATAAAAGAGAGAGAGAGAGAGAGAGAGAGACTAATTGAAGTAGACGAAGAGAAGAAGAGAAAGGGACGAGTTAAGGATACATTGTGAAAGACAATTGCACCATTGTTGTGTACTAGCCACATGTAATTAACGATAACATCTCGCAAAATTATTCGTTTCGATCGAAACTCATCTCCGTCTTCGTTCTGGCTCTCGTCTTGCACGAACGTTTCTTCTTATCAAACATCCTCGGTTATCTATCTATTTATGTAAAAACATCAAACTTACACACGTACGTACATACGCGTACACGTGTATTATAAAAAAAAAAAAAAAAAAAAAAATTATTTATAAGTCCAAATTCAAAACACAAAGATAACTATTATGGAGATGAATTTTTGCACGGTTTAAAGAACGAAACGTATAAAAATACTCTCTCTTTCTCTCTTCATCTACTCTTTCTTAATCTCTAAACAAGAAAGTAACATCCACTCTCAATGTCGGTAGCTTTCTCAGAAAGAAGATGCAACTTCCTTCCTGTCTACTCCTCTCATTTCCGATGTCAGTCACACACGGGCAGTATTTCAAGGAGTATGCATCTCTCTTTTCTTTCTGTCTCTCTTTCTCTCTTTCTCTTTTTCTTTTTCTTTCTTACTTAAAGCACGGCCATAGGCAGAGCGTTTTCTTTATGGCGGTCTTCGCTCGGTGAGGCTCGAGTTCGGTACACACGAGGCGTGCACACGATTCGTGATTAATTGGCAGCTTTCCAGGTAGTCGTTACTAAGCGGACCGGCCACTTCGAACTGTCAGACCGGCCTTCCGTCCGCACCGGCCATTGTTTCATGATTAATCATCCATTGGTAAGTCACCGTTCTTTCCTAGTAACCTGTCCTCTCCAATCCTCTTCTCTCTCCACTCTCGTCTCTCCTCTCTACTCTCTTCTCTCTTTTCCTTCTCTCCGTTCTCTCGTTCGATACGTCGATCGATCGATCGATCGTTCGCGATCGATAGATTTCTTCCTTTCTACTTACACGATCGAACTACCCTTCCTTATTATTGTCACGCTTTCGCTATACTTTCACGATCGATGAACTTGATGATCGACGATGATCGAAAGTCCGTTTAATTATTCCGTTTAGAAAGTCTACGATAATAATATCGATAATCGTCGATTCTATTATGAAATCGTAATAATACGTATGAAAAGAAAGATAATACTCTATTTCTTTTTATAAAAGTAAGTTATCTTTTACCATTAGCTGAATTACTTGATTAAACGAAATTTAATGATATTATATAGACACTTATTGATCTTACGTATAACGTGAAGATTTTTTTTTTATTTCACGCTTGTAGATGAATATTTCAATGATAGATACAATTTTGAAACTTTTCGAATTCCTTAATTCAGCTTATTGACTTTTAAGATTAACTTGTCAATTCGTCAATGTTACGTCAAATATCTGTATCGTTACCTAATCAACGAATTATAAAAATATATCAGGATGTATATCGTGTTATAATTATTGAAATTGTTGCTTGAATTCTTGTCATTTCCTTCCCATCAAATCATCGTCGATATTCGTTCAACGACCACCCACGCTCTATTCATAATCACAAACACGCTAGAAACCGTCACATCTTGTTTCCGCTATCTCTGCGTAATTATCTCCTAATTAATAGTCCATTAGGACTACTCGTGGCAGGATGTACGATTATGTTCAACATCGGCTCTGACACAGTTTCGTTCTTATCGCTAACTTTGATTACGCGAAACATCGTCTTCCTGATAAACAACTGAACAACAGAAAATAACTTTTATTTTCGTATATCATCGAATCAAAATATAAAGAAAATTGAAAAAGAAAAGTATATTATACGAAAATTATTTCTATGAATATTCATTAACGATTAATTAATCGTCACAATAGATATTTCCTGTTCTTTCTTGAACGACTTAATATTCCTAACTTAAATAAAAATATTATTTATATTCATTTCTAATCAGAAAACTCTTTCGTATACGAGACACGTAAAAGATATTTTTATGAAATAAACGACCACTCTTTTTCTCTCTCTCTCTCTCTCCCTTCTTTTTATACTTTCTCCTACATTCAAATATTACTTATCTACGAAACAATTAAACGTACAACGGATAAAATATATTGCAATTTTCTCAAAAGAAATAACGCTTATCGTAACCGTAAAATCGACCTAACGGGAATATTGAAAGAATGGAGGTGTCCTGATACATACTCTTGCAGTAGAGTTATATATCGACATTTCCGTGTAAATGTGACTTGCCGTCGTGAAAATCAAAGATTCAAGGCGGTCGCGTCATAACCATTTACCGTTTACACTGTCTGCATCGTTCAACCGTTGTCACGACGTGAGTCGCATACGACATAGCGTTTGACGCCGGGCAAATCTATGAGAGACACCTATGTATCTATCTTTCTCTATATCTTTCTTTTTTCTTTTTCTATGTGACCCTTCTCTCGTGATACCTATGTTTTTCTATATACATTCTACCTGCGCTTACAAAAGAAGAAGATAGGATTGATTAGAACGATCATCGGTAGCCGGAAGTCTGACTGAAAGTCCTCCTACGAAGGTCGATGTATCTCACGTGGCTCGAGGCTAGATCGCCCGAAGCATCGTTAATCGAAAGGACATTATCTGTAAATTCTCTTGCGAGAAATCGATTAGAAAGAGTCACGTGTTACTAGGGCCGACGTAAAATCTCGTAAACGAGAGTTTCGATGAATACAAAGCATCTACACTCCCTACTATACTCCAACGAACGATAATTACTTTTCGCTTTTCTCTACCGTATCCCTTCGAGAGTCGTCTTTACTATTAGATCGTTTGGATCGGTTAAACTTTCACGTCCAATTATTTGCTTTTATTATATTTTTATAAACAAATTTTCGCCATAAGTTTTACACGTTATCGATCAATATTTGATTGTTTCTAAAAATTCAAACATGCAAACGATGTAGTTTCTTTTTTTTTCGATTCGGTATGTTAAAAACGTATGACAAAGTTTTCTTTTTTTTAATATTCGTGGATGTTATTATACCGATCGATATTCGCAGCTAATCGGAGAATAGAAAAGCGAACAAGTAATCAAATTTGTTTATTTTCTTACTTCTTTCAAACCTCTCCGATTGTCCAATCGAGATTGTCAACGATCCGGTCTCCTTCTCGGCCTTCTTTCAGGTCTTAAGGAACGCGCTCGATGACCGATCGGAGATATTTCACGAATTCCAACAAAACCAAGAGGATCGTGTCGACAACACGTGTCGAGGGTCCTCGCCGAAATGCGAAAAATGTCTTAGTGGAATCCGCTTGAATCTGTTCGCCCGATCTTCCATTTCTCGCGACGAGAACGAGCCAACATTTTCTCTTTGAGAATGAAATCCTTATCAGCGAGAAGTCTCGTGAATTTTTATGCAATTTTAAGTGTCATATAACGACCGTGATCAAATCCAGATATTTCGTTACGAGAATTGTCAACAAAAAAGAAAAACGAAGAAGAAGAAGTAACATCGCGTAGAAAATATAATTTGTCATTATATTTTCAGAACATCACGTACGTATAACTCGTTAATAATTTTTATGCTTTATGTTAAGAGAAGGAAGGTGTAATGACAACATTTTCAAACGATTTTATTCTTAATAAATTATCATAAGATATAATACTAATTAACGTGTATCTCCGACCGCTTTATCGATTTTAGAAACTATTCGTACACAAATCATCCTAAAACGAAGGAAAACCCTAATATAAAACAGTTTGGAATCACGAAAGAAATCGTAACGCAAAAGGAATTTCAGTGCATTGCCCTAGGTGCGATCATGGGTCCAGTGTTTGAGACGAAGAAAGAATGAAATGAAAGTGGGATGGAAAGGAGAGAGGGAGAAGGAGTTGGATTGTTAGAAAGGCGAGGTTAATCAAATTCCCATGATTCCGAATTAGCAGATGCTTTCGCCAGATCGAATGGACGCCCCGTGGCGACCCCTCCGAGAGAGAAACCCCATAGAATGTACGCCAGTCCTTAAGATATTCACGACAACTATATTAGCCGCCTAAGATAGGATCGGCATCATACTGTGCCAGGGACATCGCCATGGTCTGAAAACGGTCCACCACTGGCACCTCTTTCTTCGTTTTTTCTTTCTTTTTTTTTCTATTTCTCTTTATCTCCTTTCATCCTTAGCTTAGCTTACCTTTTTCCACTTTTCTCAGTTCTCCCTACCTTCTATGATTCTTCGAAATAGATATAGATGTATACTTAATACATATATAAATAGATGTGTGTATCTGTATGTATATAGATATATATATATATGTTTGGTATAGGTATATATATATATATATATATGTATATATACCAAACATTTCTACCTACATTTATTAGGTCCTATCTCAATAGGTATATCCACTCCTATAAATACCTATCTTCTTCGATCGACGAACGATTACTCGGTTAATAAGAATTCGGAAGCCTTGTTAAGGCACGAACGAATGGCGATGAGAGACGAATTTAAACGACGAGTGACTCTTATCGTTTTGGACTCGTGACGATTTAAGGCAAAGAAAATAAATTGATGAAGGATACGGGGAGAGAAGGAGAGAAAGAGATAGATAGACAGATAGACAGATAGAAAGAGAGAATGAAAGTTCTTTTCGAATTCGTCGTAAGGGAACGATGGACTATGGTGTCTCTGGTAAGAAAGAGAGAGAGAGGAAGATACATCCTTCGGTGAATTAGCATGTAAATCCATGGTATTAAGATGTCGGTGGTAGCGCAGGATGATGAAACGCTCCGTCCCGGCATTGTTAATCAAAGAATTAGCATATGAAATCTGTATTATATACGGTGGTTCGAGCAGTACCGACCAGCCAAGCGAGCTGCGTTGGGTAAACCCCTCTTTAAAACCGTACAAACTGCAGTGCCGGACACGTTGTATCAATGGAACCCTACGAATAGAAATTTCTCTTTGATCTCTTCCTTTCATATCGATCTAGTTAATATTCGTTTAGATTTCACGAATAATCCCATTACGTCTTATCAATTGATTTATATTTCAAGATTTGTTAAAAAAAAATATATATATATACAAGTATTATAAGTATATCTTAAAATATTTACAATATCAATTATCGATCGATATAAAATCATCCTCGTCGTGCACAAGCATACGTAAATACTTAATAATATATATATCAAAATGTATAAACCAGCTTCATTAACTGTCACGCAATCGATACTTATCCTATAGATACACTTCTGTGAATAATCTAACTAGCGAACCGTTAAGAATTCCCTCTTTAAATCCCTCAGTAAGTCATTTGTCATCAACGAAGAGAAAACTCATCGGCAATCACGATACTTCATCGTAACAACCTCGTTAGTCCTTAATTCAGGCAACGTAGGAAAACACTTTGAACGTAGCAACATCGTTGCAGACTTCCGTTCAAAGTTATAAGAAGGGGCCCCGGAGGTCTAAAGGGCACGTAAAAGACCTTCGACTGCAGCAGCCCTGCATGCAACACGGTGGCTCGTACTAACACTCTCACCCACGCCTATGCGTATTCATGCGCGCACACATACACACGCGTGTATATATATATATATATACGTACTTACTTGAACACATACGAAAGAGATGCACGTGATGCATATACGAGAATGTGTACGAATGTGTATATAATAAATAAGAAGGACTTTATCAGATCCCACGCAGACCCCTGCAGCTACCATCGGCATTATAATGCTCGTAAGCTGATTAGCCGCTTGAATTTGTCCACGTTCTTATAATTGGCTCAATAAGCAGGTTGCCCGATTAACGGTCTTCATCTTCTCTCTCTCTCTCTCTCTCTCTCTCTCTCTCTCTCTCTATCTCTCTCTATCTCTATCTCTCTCTCTCTCTCTTTCTTTTGATGTCATTTTCTCACTATCTCTCTTTATCTTTCTTTTTCTCGCTCACGCCCTTTCCAGTCTCCCCTTCGATCTTTAAGCTCCCTATATGTATGTGTCTCACGAGAGGATGTAATCTGTGTCCTGGTGCAACCACGATTATTTCCAATTTGTTAGATGATCAGAGAATTTTTCTGTTTAATGCAAATCGCGTTTCCTGAAAGTCGAGTCTCTAAGAACGAATATCAAGTCTTGATCTTTCAACTTTTATACGTTCAACTGTACTATAAAATCTTTTGATATATATATATACAAGATATATACGTACAAGCATTAACTTTTTCATAGCTTATATCCGAAGAAAATCCTTCGAAATCATTTTAATTGAATTTCATCGAATCTTTCGAAATAATAAATATAAAATAATTATATATATATATATATATATATATATGTGTGTGTGTGTGTGTGTGTGTGTATAAAAATATGATTATAAGAAATAAATTGAGACTTTGTATCATAGAAACAAACGATTCGTTCGAACGTCGAAAGAAAGGGTAGGTAGCTCCAGTGTGAGGACACCTTTAATACGTACCGTATTTATTCAACGTAGTATCCGAAACCCCCGGGAGGGAAGAAAACGTACAACAAATAGGAGTTAATCGGCTGGCTACATCGATACTAAAAGCGTGGTTCATTGTGTGGAGGCAAACGCCTGCTCGATATAATTGGCCTCTAATTAGACTCCGGCAAAAAGTAAACTCATCGTCCATCCGTTCCACCACGCTTCGCTTATGCTCTTTCTCTCTCTCTCTTTCTCTCTCTCTTCCTCTCTCTCTCTGTTTCTTTCTCTCTCGTCTTCTTCGTTTCATCCTTCGCGTCTTGTAAAACCAACCACTCTTCCTCCTTTTGCTTCTCCTTCGGTTTTACCTTCTTCGTTCCTCGCGTGGGAGCTCTCATTCGCACGTCTCTTTCTCTCTCTCTCTCTTTCTCTCTCTCTCTTTTATTCTTGATCACCTGCAAGAGAGAGCTTTCGTGCCGTTCGAGTGAAATTTAAAGAGCTCTCATAATGATTCTCGATACATTGTTATGATAATGGAACGATTAACATTTACGAACAACGTTTCTTTCTTGACTTTCTATTTTTTTATTTATTTCTTTTTCCTATCCATATCTTCTATTATTTTCCATATTCTTTCTCTTTCGAATGACGAATTAATTAAAATAAAAGATTTTAAGAAACACTGAAAATCTTATTAAATTCGTACGATATGAAACTAACTGTGTACTTACGTTATCTACTATTCTTTCCCATTCGTATACGCACTTCTCTTTAAAAAAAAATTCTCTTAAAAAGAAATAAACAATTCCACGTGTAAGAAAGTTATAATATCTACTTTGCTGGAAGCCTTGTAAGAAGATTGATGTGTGTGTAGATAGGATAAAGAATTACATCGACCATGATCGCTCGACTCGTTCTTCGAAGCTAATCGTTTACAGGCGACGACGGTAAGAAACGTAATAAGACTTTCGAACGAATAATTTTTCTTAAATCAACAATCAACTCTCACCAGTGATCTATCTCTCTCTCTCTCTCTCTCTCTCTCTCTCTCTCTCTCTCTCTCTCTCTCTCTCTCTCTCTCTCTCTCTCTTTCTCTCTTTTTCTCATTCACCTTATCGATAAAGAGTTAGTAGTACCCGAGACTCAAGCACCGTTTAACGCTTTACACATCTTCGTTCGTTCTACCGAGCAAAGAAGAAACGACTCAACTATCTCGTCCCGCGGACGAAGATTGATTTGGCTTTGTTGGCAATTAGCCCGCATCCATTAGTCAGCCGCTGACTTTTCAATCGAGCGCCAAAACGAAGGACGCGCCCGTTAGGGCCTCGGCAGCCTCGTCATTGCCGGACAAATGGATTTTCCTCGTGGATCTCTTAATCTTCTCTCTTTCGATCTTCTCTCATCCATGCCGTTACAAGCAAGTATTTATGTATCTCGATTCGTCCTTCTCGTTGTAGTTGTCGTCTTCTTCTTTAACCATCGAACATATTTAAAACGTAAAAAAGGATCGCCAAAACGTAAACGATATAAGTATCATTAACTTCGATTTTGATAAGACGCACTTCTTCTTTCTTACTTAGTATAAACTAATTAATATTTAATTAGAAATAAACGAATATCGAAGTAATTTCTTATATGAGTATATTAAAACGTGTTAGATCGAGAAGGATATTCACATGTATTCTATAAACTATATATTCGATTTATAATCTAATTTATATCGGTACTACGTCCATCTAAATATATTAATTAATTAAAATGATATGAGAAAGGTATAATTACTCGTTACTTGATATACAGAAAATTAAAAGGGAATATGAAACTAAGGCTTAACGTTAGACTACGATTTCGCGTGATGTTCTCTCCGTTACGATGTAGCTACGACTGCGACGTTAAACGAAATAAGAAGAGAAGGACACAAAGGACACAAACACATACAGCTCGCATCGCTCTACGATAAACATTTTCCAATATAAACTTCATAAAAACATATTTACGATAACTTGAGTTTCAAAATCTAAAGAACAACGAAACATTGACCTTCGTTTATATGTATGTGTACATTCGGAAGAACATTCCTTTATTTCCAATATAATTCTTTTTTCATTTTTCTTATTCCTTCTTTCCAATACATTCTCAACTTTTCGTTCCTTCCCTTTTTCTATCTCTTTTACTTCGAACCTCGTCACTTATTTTCTTTTTCTTATCTCCACCAATTAGACTATGATTTACAGTCGATCATTTCGAGAAGCATTTAACGCTCGTAAAAGTCCGACGCTACCGATAATTAGCCGAGTATTAAACTCATTAAAGGACGGCTGAGTGTAATATGCCAATTAATTAGCGAATAGTGTGCTCGTCAAATAAATTCACAGGACCTTTTCTACTGGTAGATACAACTCTTTCTTTCTCTCTCTCTCTCTCTCTCTCTCTCTCTCTCTCTCTCTCTCTCTCTCTCCCTCTCTTTTTCTATCCTTCGAAAAAGAGCAAAATCTCACTTTTCATCTTGGAAAAATTATCCGGACGGATAGTAAATAATTATTAGGTACCTGTTATCACGACGTGCTCGTTTGACGAAAGAAAAAAAAAAAAAGAGAGAAAAAAAGAAATAGATACGTCGATCGATCGTCGAACGAAGTCGTTCCCGTTCCGTCGGCTTTTTCGACGAAATTGTTTTCGTAGTCGCTGTTGCCGCCGCGGGCTAAAACGCGTACCGACGTCGTAAGTTTGCGAAGGTGTTGCCCGCTCGTAACCTCCGGGCGTCCTCTCCCTGTCTGTGCTACAGCGAGAAGACAAACAAGAGGCGAAAGAAGGGAGGAAATGAGGAGGGAAGTGGGGGAAGAGGGAGAGAAGGTGAAACGAGAAAAAGAGAGAGAGAGAGAGAGAGAGAAAGAGAGAGAGAGAGATATTAAAACACGTGGTAGAAAGTGAGACAAAGATAAAGATATGGCATTCTGTGGGTCCAGAGAGTAGCGAACGATAGAAAGAAAGAGAGGAAAGAGGTGAAGGAGGAGAAAGGAGAGACGTTTGAGGGAGGAAAGGAGGACGAAAACGAGTATAAGTTAACGAGGGTGTGATTCATGGGGCCCTGCTGGCGTGGTTCCTCTTCGCTGCTCGAAAGGTGCTCATATCCCGAAATTATGTCCAGCCTGCACCTGCTGCATATCGAAAGTTCCACTTTTCGTTCCATGGACACTATGCTTCGCTTTCTAACGGTAGCTCTCTCTCTCTCTCTCTCTCTTTCTTTCTTTCTTTCTTTCTTTCTTTCTTTCTTTTTTCATTCTCTTTCTCTCTTTTTCTCACTTACCACCCTCACGGTTCCAAGCCTCCCCCCAATACTGCTTTAAGTCTGATCGATCGAGCTCTTTGTACGGCTAACACGCGACACCGATGAATGGAATGATTTAAGTTTTAAACCTCTGTCGGCTTCTGACTGAATTATCGCCACGTTTATGTCCTCCGATTCGGTTTTGCTTCTCTTTCATTCTTTCTTTTATTTCGTTCTTTCTTTTTTTTCTCTTTCTCTCTCTCTCTCTCTCTCTCTCTTTCTCTCTTTCTCTTTCTCTTTCTATTTTTCTTTCTCTTTCTCTTTCGTTCATTCATTCATTCAAATGGTATTCCTTACTCTCTTTGTTTTTTTATGGAAACATTAGATAACGAGAAAAAAGTTGATTTTTGTTAATTTATTCGAAATCATATCGTCCATGAAATTTTTCTTTAATATCAATCTCCATGGAAATCGATTGAGAACCACTGGCTCGATGCATCCAGGTATCATTTAACTTGGTTAGGGAGCGATGGTGCGTGCGACTGATGGGTATGAGGTTGTAAAGGATCCCTTCGAGACATTAATATTACCAACGTAAGCACCGACTCGCTTGTAATCATGGTGCATCGATGCAGCGAGCAGCGTGCTACGCTTCAAGACGTTCCAGTTTAGAAAAGGATTTGAACAAGTATAGAACAATACACGAAGTTAAACGATTAGGATAAGTTGTTTATTGGCTATCAGTTTATATATTTACCGTTTCATATTTACGAGCCATTATCGTAAACTAGCGAAACAAATTCTATGGTACAGTTCTATATTATTCTTATTATAATATATCGATTTATGGTAAATGCAGGTAAATAAATGTAAATTCTATAGAGAGTTATACAACATCTATAAACATTATTAACCATTGCAATCCACTTTACTAATCCCACCTGACTAGTCATTAACGTTTTAACGGACCTGGAAATTCTGGAATTCTTGAAAAGACGATCGTTTGAGAATCGAAAATGGCTACATGTTTGAACAGGGATCGACGACTGGTCGAGGATAGCCCTTTGGATCTATGTTTATGATCGAACGAGCTCTCGTTTACCGCTTTTAGTTACCCGCCAGGGAGTCTCGAACCGGCGGGTATAATCGCCGCTGTGGTTGGATAAGAGAAGGAAGAAGAAGAAGAAGAAGAAGAAGAAGAAGAAGAAGAAGAAGATGAAGGAGAAGAAGAAGAAGAAAATGAAGAAGAAGAAGAAGAAGAAGAGAGAAAGAAAAAAGGAAGGAAAAAGGTAAAAGAGGGAAGGTCGGTCCACCTTTCGAGAGTACGTTGTGGTAACGGACGGACGGACGGTCTCGTTTTACGTAGGCACTTCTCAGCATCGTCCATGAATGCTCGCAGTAAAATTTGTCGCGCAAATCCCTCTGCCATAAATCGGCGGCGAAGGCGCGAGGATCTGGCAGCGAACAGTGCCGAGGCACCGGATCTGGACCTTTCGATCTCTCTCCCCTCGAAATTCACCATAAACGCCACATCGTATCTCCCAGTGCGAGATGGATCGCGCACGACCTTCTTACAACTTTATGCCCCTTCTTGGAAATCCTTCCGTACCTACTATCCGAATTCTCTTTGACGACGATGATCGTACCACCGATACGTTGATATTGATCCTACCTAGATCTCCTACCATTTTAATCTCTGATTTTTCACCCTTATCCATACCAATCGAAAGATTTACGATCAATTCTAACATCGATTCAATATTAAGAATAGATATGAAAAGTGATTTACTATAGGATTAGATCCAGAAATTCATAAGATTATCCGATTTAATCCGTATAGCAACGATAAATGCAAGCAAATTTTTTTTTTTTGCTGAATTAATGTATAATAAGAAGATAAGTAAATACTTATACTATCACTTTTATCGTTTTCTTTTTTTTTTTTTTTTTATATATGATCCAAGTTCGACTGACATTAAGGTAAATATCATTTCTTTATTGAAAGATACGATAATCTTAACAATGGAAACATTTTCTTTCTCTCTCTCTCTCTCTCTCTTTCTCTCTTTCTTCGATTCGTTAGGGCGTCATCGTATAAGCTCTTTAAGAATGTCTGCTTAAGCTAACATAAAAAAAGTCTACGAGATACAAATAGAGGAGAGAGGACTCGCGGAATCTTCCGCAAATTCTTGCTTAATATCAGTATTGTTCGTTCCACGCCTCAGGGAGAGTCAGAGAAGAAGATGAAGAGAAGAAGAAGAAGAAGAAGAAGAAGAAGAAGAAGAAGAGGAAAGAGTGAGGTAGGAAGAAGAAAGCGACGACTTCGAATCCTGAGGATTACAGGGAGAAAGAAAGAATGAAAGAAAGAAAGAAAGAAGAAAAAAGAAAAAAAAAAGAAAGGAAAGATATCTACCTGCGATGGAACTCGAGAGTCGAGGATTAGCACGATGAATATTAAAATTAGCCGGTGGGTCGGCTGACTTTAGCGAACATTAACCACAGTGAAAAATCATTTTTCGACGGTGGTGGAACACGATGTGAGCTCGCTTAGTAGGATGGAGATAATCGCTGGAGACAGAGTTAACTGGATAATTTTGGGATTTGTTGGCAAGGGTCAGCTTTGAAAACACGTTTACACAAACTTGCGGATTTGACCAGTTTAACATAGTCCAACACACATACTCTCTCTCTCTCTTTCTTTCTCTCCTCTCTCTCTCTCTCTCTCTCTCTCTTTCTCTCTCTGTTTCTCATTCTTTTTCTCCCTAACGCGCATTGTCATCCGTTAAACGTAGAAACGATTGTTACGGTCACCTGCAGATTATCACTTGCCCGCCTACTCCTAATCCGTTTTTGAAAGACAGTCACAGCAGGTCCTGCGTTGAAGTAGGAGTGATGGAAGACTAGCTAGCTAACTAAAATTTGAACCACAAGAACGAACAAACAGTCATTTCATCGATAACCTTGTCGTCTTCTCCTTAAGCTTTTCTTCCTATACTCTCTATTCGTCTCGTTCTTACCTTTCCTAAACTCTCTTAGAAACTTTTCTAATATACTTAAAACGACAGATGCTAGGAAATTTTCTAACATACTTAAAACGCCACGTATTTAATATCCAATGAAACACTTTTCATTCCTTCAGCATCGAAAATCAACGGAACACTCTTCGATCGTTTATTATTTCTGGGATTCAAAGAAAAAAAATATTCTTCTGAAATCCTGTGTATATAGATATATACGTATATAGATTACAGATGAATGATCCGGCAGAGTCCCATAAGTTTGAAACAAACTTCGAGACAGGATTTTAACCCTAACGAAGGAGCTTCCCGCGAGAAGAGAGAGGCGCTTCGAAGATAAAGCGGCTGAAACATTCGAGTATCCCGACACTTCGCCTACTCCCTCCTGACATTTTAACAAACAGCGACGCCGGTCAGAACGCATAATTATTTTTGCGAAGCGCGGAGCCGCGCGATTACCTCGCGTCTTCATCTACCTCAGGCGTTCTCTCTTTCTCTCTCTCTCTCTCTCTCTCTCTCTCTTTCTCTCTCTTTTTCTCTTTCTCTTTCATACTTCTCTCGCGCGCAAGGTAAGCAACGATATTTTGTGCTGAAAGCCGCTGCCCTTTGCGCCTTTTTTGTACGGCCCTTCGGGGCCCCCACGTCGAAGGTGGAAAAGGGCGTGGGGGCGTGGTAACGGTCAGCGTTTTAAATCACCTCGAGCATACGTACAAACCATCTCGCTGATTTCGACGCCTCCATTCGCATTTTCCTTCGGGCGTTATCCTTCCGCAACATGCTCTCGACGTATTCGAGATAAGGGAGTGAATATACATACTTCGGTGGTACCATAAACGATCCCCTTTTTGTCGACCACGACGATATAGAGTTATGAATTTTTCATTTGCAGCCTATAAGCTTCGGTCTAAGAGAAGCTGAACAAACTCGCGATTACGTATTTAAAAATTAAGAATAGACTTTGTTAAATTTTCTAAATTGTTTGTATAGTTTATATCTAACGATTATATAATTCCAATGATTATAGAAACGTGTAGAAAATTTCTATAGGTCTGTCCAATGGAAAATTATCAAGTAGGACTGTTTGAATGTTTTGATGAGACAAAGTTATAATTGAAAAGGATTCTTGTTTCTTTTAGAAATAAAATTTGTTCAGATCGATATTCGTCAAAAGATTTTTCAACGCCTTTTTCATACTCGCTATGTATTTCTCAACGCGATTATATAGCTGAAAAAAGAAAAAGATTCAAATAATGGAAGGAAAATCGATGTGTTATTACGTCAAAGTGGAAGATTAAGACAGTACGGGGGAGGACCAGTCGCGAATGATGTTATTCGAGAAAATCAATACCTTCCTTTAATATCCATGGACTCTGATGTACAATAAGCTGGAATACCGGCTTCCTTATCATTTTGTAGACCTATCAAAACATACTGTTCAAGAGAAAAGGGAAAAAGATAAAAACACTATTTATTGCTGATAAAGTTGCTGCTTATACGAAAAATATATGATCGAATATAATAAAAACAAACATAATCCAACGTTAACAAACTAACGAGAAAATTATTATTATATTAATGTCAGAATTTCAATAAGAGAAAAATATAAAATGTAGAGACTTAAAAATCGCCGAGGTCTAAACAATCTGAAGAGAAAGAAAGAGAGAAAAGAAAAAGAAGGGATTAAAGGTAAAGAGGTGGAGATGAAAGAAGAGGAGAAGAAGAAGAAGAAGAAGAAGAAGAAGAAGAAGAAGATGATGAAGAAGAAGAAGAGGGAGGAGAGGGACAGAAAACCAATATGAAATTATCCTCGCGCGAGCCAGCGCCAAATTGCAGGTAATAAAGAGGGCCGATAAACAAATGAAGCAACGAGAGGCGTGAGGTGCGGCTTCTCTCTCTTAGTCGGGTAGACGAAGACTTGGATGAAGAGGAAGAGTAGGAGGATGAGAAGAAGGAGGAGGAGGAGGAGGAGGAGGAGGAAGAGAAGAAGAAGAAGAAGGATGGTGAAGAGCTAGAAGGGTGGTAGGGAGAAGGACAATGGTAGTGGGGATGAAAGAAGGAGGAGAATGCCGAGCTCATCTGCACCGGGCAAAACAAATACTCTTCTCGAGCATCCCTACAAATGGAGTGTGTGTGCACGAGAGAGAGAGAGAGAGAGAGAAAGAGACAGAGAGAGAGAGAGAGAGAGAGAGGAGAAGGAGGAGAGAGAAAGATGGAAAAAGACGAAAAAGAAAATGGAGGAAGAAGAAATAACTTTGGCGCGTTTCGGCTCGCGCTCACCTACGTGTGCATCAATTTGAAAGAGAAATTTAACACCACGGAGAATAAAGTTTGAACTTGTAATCGGATTTTAGGAAAGTAAACATTTGTTGAAGTTCGTCATTAAAATTATTCTAATACAATTCGAAATAACATATCGAGCGTTTATATTTATCATCTTTTAATTTGTTTTATCCATCTATCTATCTATCAGTATCTCACTGGCAAGTAAACAGGAATACAAATCTTTCCTCGCAACAAAACGATTGTTAAAAGAACGTTATACCAGAGAAGGAAATTAATCAAACGATTCTATTTCAAAGAACTTGGAAACTTTGAGAACCTCTATACTTACTTCTATACTATTTCTCAAAGCAATAGTTAATATTAGTTTCCTCGTCTCAAACTAATAATTTGTTTCTAAGTATCCATCTAACATATACCTCCGGTGATTTGTAAAAAGTTTCAAGATCAGGAAAATGTTTCCTCGTTAACAGACAAAAACTTGATCTTTTCCTTAGATCGAGAGTACTATTAGTAATATCGATGATTAGAACTTACTGCTTAAAGAGATAGAGATAGAGAGTGAAAGAGAGAGAGAGAGAGAGAGAAAGAGAAAGAGAGAGAAAGAGAACAGTGACGGAGGCTGGTGGCGCCAGTTCGTTGAGCGTAATTCTCCAATTAAGTAACTGTTAGAGTCACGACGGCGGCACGCCATCGTCTACCACCGAGGTGGTGTCTCGACGAGAAGGAGGTGAGGAGGTGCCGAGGCCACCCGTCGGTCAGCCTCGCGCGCTTCGAGGCACTCCGAGGGGCTCCGTGATTTCAAGCCAAGATGGCCGACAGTGTACGGCCCTCCTGGCCCCTTTCAGGTGGGTGGGGGTAATGACGCTCATCACCGGACAGTCTTTTGCTATACCAACATCACTCGAGAGTACTTACTTTCCTCTTGGTACCTTTGCGAGATAGAGAGGGAACGTACAACGATCCGATCTCATCCGCGATAGGGAGAAACTTCCTGCCCTCCCGTCTTCTCTTCTTCCTTCTCCACCTCCTCCTCCTACTCGCCTAACACCACCTCCTTTATTTTTTTCTTTTGTCTCTTTCTTTTCTTCTTTTGCATCGTCGTTCCATCGCTTTCTCTTACTCCCACTCTTTTCGTTGTTATTATTATTCTTCAAAGGGGGAAGTCATTTGTTAATCATTTCTTTTTATTTCTTTTCCGATCTTTATCAAATAAAAGTAACGTCGTATATTTGGTACGATACTGAATTAATAAAAATATTTCGACCGTTCAGAACGATGGTTAAAAATACAAAAAGGAAACAAGACAAAACGAAAAAAGAAGTGGATTTGATATGAATGTTAAAAAGGAAGATGCATCGCTTTGTGTTTTCTCTCTTTTTTTTTTTCTTTTTTTTTTTTTTTTTTTCTTGATATCGACCATTATCTTCAAATTCCTAGATCATCTTCGATTTGATTAGGTATAGGCATTCGCTGCGATACGATCGAACAACAGCCATTTATTTTCAAAGATCAACGGGAAAGCGTAGGAGAGGGTTAATTTCTCTTGGTCCTTTATTCGCGCTAAAGTACAAGACGAGGTGAGACGTTCGCGCAGGAAGCGAAGATGGTCCTTAAGAAAACAAACGGTCATCGGTTGAGCGATGCGCGAGGTGTGTTTAAGCGCGCGATAGCGACACGTACCACCGAGCTCAGCACCACAGGAGCCGTTCGTAGCTCATGCGTCTCCTTTCCACCAACTCCGAGTGAGATCTCCGCGTCTTCGTTAGCTCCTAACAAGAGCGGGATAGAGCCGTCAAAGCCACAGGAGGGCTGTGGTTCCTCGCTGGACCCCTGCTGCTCGCCATCTTGCCTTTTATTAACAAGAAAGGAGTTTGCTCCTACGCCAAAACCAGCTACAGCTTTTCTACGCCTCTCTCTTTCTACATCCTTCTCGTTTGATCTCTCTTTCTCTCTCTCTCTCTCTCTCTCTCTCTCTCTCTCTCTCTCTCTCTCTCTCTCTCTCTCTCTCTCTCTCTCTCTCGATGCAGCAAGATAGAATTCATTAGAGCTATGGCCAGTTAATACCACGACTCTCGGCTACCTCCACCATCTTCTTTTTCTCCTTCCGATCTTTTTTCATTCGCGAGAATATCAACCTTTCTTTGCAGATACGAAAAAGAGATAAGTATGACTAAGTTCATTCTTCCAAAGGGATCGAAACATTTTTCGACAAAATTTTGATGACGTCGAATAAATTGAGCACAGATTAGTCTCTTTACGGTGACCAAAGTATATTTTGAAATTAATCTAGGACCCAACGAGGAGGACATTCGGACGAAAGAACTCGACTTTGGACAGGTTGGTTTCTCTTTCTCTCTTCCCTCCTCCTCTCTTTCTCTCTCTTTCTCTTTTGGATCCAGATGTTTTCGCCGAGATACGTTTCTACGAAGTAGTTTGGATGGTCCAGAAGAACCCAAAGACCCACTGTGACGGACTGCGTTATGCGATCCTATCCCGACGAAGATCTCGCGGGTACCGTTGCGCCTATGGTCTCTTTAGGAACGTGTTCGGTTAACAAATTACCTTTTGTTTTGGAAACTTAACGGTTCCATGACTGCTTGACCTTTTCGTGTCGCACGAGACCTGCTCGCTCGTCTTTGGAATTCCATGAAATGGAATGATTCTTCGAAGAGATGTTAAATTATTATTATTATCATCCTAACCATCATCAGTAAAAAAGAAAGAAAAAAGAAGACATACAAACCGACGCATACATTTATAACTAAGAATAGCTAGTAGTCCAAGCTCTCTACTAGCATTCGTTTGAAAGTTCACTTTTAACAAATCCAACACGTATCTCTTTTTCTTAGAGTTTTTTATCGTCAAGATGGAAACGAAACCGAAGCTTGTTTCGTTTAAGATGAGATCGAAACCGAAAGTTCTACGTCTCACTCCGCATGAATTTCGATGCTACGCTGGAGTTTACATAGCCGTCTGGTAGCTGGAGCTTTCGATGCAACCAATAGCCATTGATTTAGGCATTTTTTTTGTACGTCACTTCTATTTGAGGATGATAACGAGCAGGTTATCTTCTTCGTCCTTTCCGCAAGGAAATCCAAAAGGGGAACGAGAGAAAGAGATAGAGAAAGAAAACAAGAAAGAAAGAAAGAAACAGGACTATCGAAGTGCTCTCAGTTAGCAACCCGAACGGATGGACATCAGGCAACAAATGTTCCTGCCGGTACAGATCGCTATCGTCCAGCTCGTGGATATATTTATACGAGTCTCGCGTTGGTAATGTACCCGTTGGAAAAGATCCCCCTCGGGTCAGCTCTTTCTATCTCTGTTTCTCTTTTATTCCCGTAGCCTTTTCTTGCGTCCTAAACTCTTTCGAAGCCGACACCGTCGAGCCAGGAAACAAGTCTTTGCCGTATCTTCTGTCTTTCTTGTAACAGCAAAAGGGCCTCGTGTCTCGTCTAATTACTCGCGATTCTCATTCTCGTGAGACTGGCATCGGGTTACCATGTCTCTCTCATTCTCTGTCTCTCTCTCTCTCTCTCTCTCTCTCTCTCTCTCTTTCTCTCTATCTTTGTTTTTCTCTTATGGGTCATCTTTTCTTCTCTTTTCTTGTTTTCGCCAAATAAGAAGACTAAAGTAGATAGGTATGTATTTACATCTTATTCGGGGGATCATCTTCCTGGAAAAATATCAGAATGATTTTATCGAGGCAGAAAGGTCGAATCTTTCTCTCCCCTCTCTTTCCTTCTTCAATCGATACAAGAGAAAAATGTCAATGATTTCGCCGTTAAACTCTCTGATATATCGTACCCTTTGTCACGGGCTACTTTTACGAGCAGCACGAAACGCTATTATTACAAGCATTTATTCGCGCGAGCGCGACTAGCTCGTAAGTTATTAGATCTAAATATAAATGGTCGCTTGGCATAAAACACGATGTGCTGGAAAAGGGAGGGAGAGAGAGAGAGAGAAAGAGTGAAAGGAGAAGAGATATCCAATACTCGTATAAAATCCTCTTATCGAAATTATATCTAATGGGCCATATTTCTCAGGGTGCTAATAAAATATGGCAGGAGCCGCGAGAGAAAGAGATAGAGCGTGTAGGTACCTATTCGCCAAGATACTTGGCTGGTACGCCACGCTGCTAATTATTTATTCGCGTTCGCGAAGCTGGAGGTCATTGGAAGGCTTGGAAATTGAGCAAAAAGGAAGGCAGCCAGGCGGAGGAAGACGTCTCACTCTTGGGCCAGCTAAGGCGTCGGAAGAAACCGGAGAGGAGTAAAGGTGGATGAAGAAGAAGTTGAAGAAGAAGGGAGGAAGAAGAAGAAGAAGAAGAAGAGGACGAAGAAGACGAAGAAGGAGAAGAAGGAGAAGAAGAAGGAGAAGAAGAAGAAGAAGAAGAAAGAGAAAGAGAAAGAGAAAAAGAAAGAGAAAGAGAAAGAGGGAGTAGCGGAGGCTGGGAGAGAGGCGAGAGTGGTATAATCGTGATAAGCAGGTGATAGATGCTCCTCAGGGGCCGCACTGCCGTGCCTTGCCACAGACAATAGCTATTTGTTTCTGCCTTCACGAAGACACACATCTCTTTCTCCCTCTCATTCTATCTATCTATCTATCTGTTCGTTCAACTTCTCTCTCTTTCTCTCTCTCTCTCTCTCTCTCTCTGACTTCTTTCTTCTTCTTCTTCTTCTTCGTCCTCTTTATGAACACTCCAAGACTATCCTCTCTTCGTTTCGTTTCGTTTCGAAGCTCATGCGAGTGAAACGGGCTGACTCTTTAGGACACACCGCTGCTTCGAGGGCACGGTTTTAAATCGCATCGACAGATAATCACAACTTAATTTGCCCCCCGTCGTGAAATCATGGTAGCCCTCCGCCGATCGAGCGGAATCGACCGGAGACATCTTGGATGTTTTATGTTTACTCTTTTCTTTTCTTTGATTTTTTTCTTTCTCTTTTTTATTAACCTACGCGTCTTTATGTATACATACATACATACATACATACACAAATATATATATATATATATATATATATATATAAATATATCACAATATATTTGTATACATGCAGATATATGTATACATGCTCGCAAGTTTTACCAGGAAGAAGATACCAATGCAACCGATCTACCATCGTGTACCGTCACATTGTATGCAGATGCGATTCTATAGTGTCGCTAGATATGAAAATGTTGGGATGCCCGAGCTTGTTTAAGTTCAACCCCCCATAGATTCGAACTTCTTCTTATGCTTTTCATTTCCTTTCCTTTTCTTTTTCTTTTCGTTCCTCTTCCTTTTTTCTCATCTTTTTTTCTTTCTTCTTCTTTTTCCTCTTCTTTCAGTTTGTTTCATATCGGGTGTTCATCATAAACATGCTTTCATACATTCCCATGCTTTATTTCCATTTAAATCGACAAGAAAAAAATTAATCATGAACGTACAAAGGTATATCTCATGCATTCACACTGAACGAGATAATTAATTAAGTAACACTCAATCGCACTTAAAATCTATAAATTTTTATCGTAACTTAGTATTCAACTCTACGTGTAAATATACTTAGGTACGTTATTGCTGAAGGAACGAATATAAATCTAAGTTTTTCATGCATCATTAGCATCGCACAAATTGATTCTCTCTCTCTCTCTCTCTCTCTCTCTCTCTCTCTCTCTCTCTCTCTCTCTCTCTCTCTCGTTCTTTTATGAGCGTATTTAAAGATTAGTGACCGATCTGTAGGAACAAAAGGCTAGTGATACGATCTCTTCGATTTATTTACCGAATTAATACGTAAATACGTGTACATTGGTGCACGAAACACCATCGAAAAATAATCGACCAATAGAAATTTGTCAGTGTCGAGTTCCGATGGTAATTACGTTGAAGTTTATGCCGCACCTACGCGGACACGCGGAGCAACGTAGTTTCGAACTTTCCCCGCGTTTGCTGTGATTTACGGCTCATTAGCCGCACCCAAGTAGAAAAGCACGAGAGATATTTGATTTTCACGTTATATTCATAAACGCTCCGATTATGTCCGTCGTTTTTAAAAACGAACGCATTGTATAGATATACCTATATATAAGTACGTTGAGTCACGTAAGTGATTTTCAAGAAACTCGAATTAGTTTCCTTATTAGGTGACTCGATTTGAAAGAAATCATAATCGTTTATAAAAAGTAAATAGAGTTCGATTAAATAATTATATTAAATCCAATTTATATCACATATATGAGAAGGACTAACTAATTTACTTCTTCGATCATTTATAATATTTAAATATACGTACTTTAAAGGTATTTCAAATGAAACAAATATTTCATCGCAAATCTACAATTTCTCATCGATATCTATAAATTGGATAAGTGATTTAAGGACGAATTAATTAACTTGAAGATCGAAAAACGAACATATCTTTCGTATAAACTTTACGCAATATTCCGAAAATATTGGGGAGTCGTTGTTACGTCATTATCGAAAAATCGACTGGGAAAGAAACGGTTTGCTGCACCTTGCTTCGAAAGGTGCTAGTTAGCGAGTTGGTCGAGTCATCGCCTCATTAACGGCTCCTCGAAGATGCTCGATCGTCATTAATCATCCACAGGCTCCCATTGTGGCCTTCGTCGTCGACTTCGTTGTCGTCGTCCTCCTCCTCATCTTCTTCCTCGTCGAAGTTACGACGAGCTTTCTCGTTTCGTTCGTGATCATTGCTGCCACATTAAAGGCATCTTCGAGTAAGATTCGCCGTCTCGATGATTAGCACTGGAATGGTGTGGAAAGAAAAAGAAAAGAGGTGTATCGCTAGTAGAATATAAAGAGACGTGGGAGAGATGAGTAAGAGAGTGAGAAAGAAAGAGAAAGAGAGAGAGAGAGAGAGAGAGAGAGAGAGAGAGAGAGAGAGAGCTGTGAATCGGAGGCAAATGAATTTTAATGACCACCGGCCCCGATACGGCCATTTAACTCAACCACGATGATTGATATATTAATACCAGACGAGGTACGAGTCTTCGAAGTGAGTACCATTAAGCAACAGGACGCGTGTCTCCGTATTGGTGGACACAATTACCTGATGTAGCCACAACTTTAAAGCTTTATTCACACGAGACACGTCATGAAATTAGTGCTTCGTTATCGTCGAATGCTTCTACCACGTAGATAGAGGAATTATTTTTATTTAATTTTATTACGTAGGAATGGAAAGAGTCTTATTACACGGTACTAAAGATAAAATTTTCTTTATAAATTCTGATAAATTAAATAACAAGAAATAATGTTATAAAGAATCTTCTACGGCTTTCATTTTACATCCCTAAAGATAAAAATTAATTTTCAAAAGAAGGAAAAAAAAGAGAGAGAAAAGGAAATGTACAGGTGTACGTGTTCCTTAATTAATTTTTTCGCTCTGCGAAGCCCTCGAATTCTACCGAGGAAGAAAAATTCACTTAGTCTCAAAGTCACTTTCAATAATCTTTTATTTATCATCGGGCACGCCTGAAAGTCGCCAGTTGCACCTTCCGATATCATTACGGGTCATCGTTGGTTAGTGGTGCTGTGCTGGTTATTGATTAATATCTCGTGCGTGCCTTTCTTAAATAGGCGGAACGCAAGGCACGATAAAGTCGGTAACTTACTCTATTCCCCTTTGATACGCTCGTGCATCGCGATATATCGTCGCTTTAGTATCGCACTAGGTAGTTCTGGGTAGAGATTAGAACCGCCAATTAATAAAACGTTACATCTTCGCGGCATTAGTACAACCAAGCGGAAAATACCTAGTCGATTCGCGGAACCTGATATCAACGTTGCATTTATATACTAGTATGGAATTTCCATCTAAGAAGAAAGATTTTATCCTGGAAACGATAAACTAGTTATAAAGAAAGAGAGAGAGAGAGAGAGAGAAAGAGAAAAAGAAGAAAAGAAAAAAAGGAAGTATACGTTTGAAAAATCCTTTAACAAATATCCTCTTTTCCGAAGACTTTAATATCCTAATGTATTTATGCTTACTACACTTTATATCACAAATGTAGCGAATGAACTTGATAACCTGTGGTATTTAAACGATAATATATAGAACTAACTGCTAAGTTAAGAACGCTAAGATGTCTGACCAATTTTCGTCTTTTTTCATTCATATCGAAGAATGATTCTTAAGATATAGGAAGATCGTTTATATGAAAAAATATTTATATAAAAAATAAAAGAAATGATAAAAGAAATTAATAAAATGTTTAGGATATGATGTTTAGGATAGTTACGCCTGAAAAATGAAATACGATTTAAACAAAATCGTATCCTCTTTAAGAATACCGATACCATGTATAATACATATATATATATTTTTTTGTATATCCTTGTTGATATATCAAATAATTAAAATATAACTACTCAACGAAAGTTAGACGAATCATTCTTTCCTGATTAAAAAATATTCAATCAACGATACTTTTCATCCTCCCAACAAGTTTGTCTTTTGCAAAAATTTTAACAAAAATATCTTAACCATGTTCTTTCATTAATGTATCCATGTCACGTGACAATGTCGATTATTTATTATCGCCAATTCATTAAGAACGTCGATCAACATTAATCCTCTCTCGTTCGTTTCACTGAAAAGTTTTCTCTCTTCTTGTGATCGTAAAGCTTCCTTCTCTATCGTCGTAAAATCTTCTCTCGAAGTATGTACTCGGGGAAAAAAGGAAGAGTTCCAGTCCTACGAGGACGAATAATCCTTGCATGCTCCAACAATTGAGAGCCCCTGATTACGAGGAGGCACATGACGACTCTATCGGGCCTCGAGCATCTTGTAGATGCGAAAAGCTACCCGCGGAGGCGTCCGTGTGCGCGCGTTGCGCGTGGATATACTATACCAACCTAATCGAGATCTAAACCACGAGGCCTCATGTACTTAGGATACTACACTTCGTACATTTACCTTCCCACGCGCGGCATTCGTCGACGTTGTTTCAAACACGTTTCGTCCAACGCCATTGTATTTTCATCTCGTGTTGAAAATTTCCACGCAGCTACACAAATACTTATGTACGACTTGCTCAGATCTATCTAATCGTGATAAGATCAATTTTTAAGTAAAAAGAGATCTACGTTCATCCATAGACGTAGTTAGATCTATGTCTACGTATATGTATATGCAGTTATAATAAATATTCATAATAGGTGTAGCTAGGTATGTAGGTACTAATATGTGATAGACATACTATATAAGGATGATTTCATAGGTCACAAATAGATGTATAATATTAGTTTAGGATATGTTGGATCTAACGCTTTTATATTTTCATCTCACGTCGATAATTTCCGCGTGCATACATAGATAGGTGCATTTCTTAACGATCTATTTAGATGTATCTCATCGACATCAAATTGACTTTTTCAATAAAAAGTATACGTTTACATGCAGACAAGTATAATAAATATTTATAATAAGTATAAAGCACAGGTATGTGTGAGAAACATAATAGATAAGAATGATCCCGTACGTAGACTTTTCATTAGTGTAGGATATATTGAATTCAACGCTTTCATATTTTTTTTATCTGTCTTATATACAAATTTATAAGTATTAGTAAGATTTATATAAGAAAGAACAAAAACATACACGTATATAAACATACCTATATAATAAACGTTAAATGAATATTTAGACATATCTGTGTGATATCTAATATTTTCATCTCACGTCGAAAATTTCCGAGTATTACATAGGTAGTAGAATGAATCTATCTACTTTTACACTATCTACCAAGTTTACTAATATTAGAAATCTTTTAGTCAGTGTCACGTCATTAAAACACTTTGATAAAACGTGAAAGCTATCCAAAGCAATAACACACACACACACACACACATACATATATATATGAAAGAATTTAGGGAATTTTTCGCGATTATCGTGCTTATCATTAACTTGCTCGTGCTCGTGTATACGAGTAAACGATGTTCGGACTACGATTTAATACGGACGTCGACTACTCGAGTACGAGATGCTCACCACGAAAGGGAATGTTTTATTTATGAGATGCGCTTGATGTGCACGCACGCGCGCATGCCCGAGCATCGGTGAGAGAGGAAGAGAGAGAGAAAGAAATACAGAGAGCGGGAGAGAGAGAGAGAGAGAGAGAGAGACGAAGAGAGCGGGAGGGAAGATGGAGGAAAAAAAGAGAGAGAGAGAGAGAGAGAGAGACAGAGATGACGACAACGCGACGACGACGTCCAAGTTCGAGTTTTATTAATCTAATCGGGCTATTAATATGTAAGAGTTGGTTTTTGGCACCGGCTGTCATTATCGGCCGTGTAAAGACCACGTGCGTGGCCACGGCCGGACGAAATTGACTGAGCCATCGTATCGGCTGAATTCTAATCGAAGAGTGCCGAGGCCAGCAAATTGCTTGTTTAGCTCACAAGTACTTGAGCATAATTAGACGATCAATTTCCCAGTAACGTCGTGTAATTTACCAACGACCGTTTCCTCCTCCTCCTCCTCCTCCTCCTCCTCCTCTTCTTCTTTCTTCTTCTTACTCTCTCTTTCTCTCTCTCTCTCTCTCTCTCTCTCTCTCTCTCTCTGTCTCTCTCTCTCTTTCTTTCTCTATCTCACTCTACCTTTACTCTTTGTCTAGCTAAATACTCGTATTTATCTATTCGTCTTTTTCTTTTCCTCTACTCTCTCGCTCCTCTTCGTGACTTCAACGCGTTAATTCTCTTCACGTTCTCAACGAGTCGATCGGTCCTCGCGTTCGGCCGGAAGTTCGATCTGGACTTTCTCGTTGAGTCTCTCTTCGACGATATTATTCCTCATAACGTTCTAAAGTTTTGATCCTATAAGATCATATAGACGGAATCGTATAAGATCGTTTAGTATCGTACGAGATCGTTTCTGCGATATTTTTAAATCGTTGTAATTATTCTACTTTGTACTCTATACACGTTGGACTAGTGTAATTTAAAAATTCATACATATTTATTATATATATATATATATATATATATATATATATGTTTATGCATATATGTATCTATGTATGTATATGCATATTTAAACGTTTAATAAAGTTTCTTTTCTATAAAAAAAACGTGTTTTTTTGTTTTTTTTTTTTTTTATAAAAAGGAAAAAAAGAAAACACGTTTACAGAGAGCAAGAAAAAATGAGAAAGAGAAAAAGAGAGGGAAACATAAATGTTATACCAAGAGTGTGATCACATAAGACTCAAGTAAGCATTAGCAAGTGTGTTACTATTATTACTACTACTACTATTACTACTACTATTATTACTATTACTAACACTGATACTTCTAGTATATACATCGTGTGAATTCTGATACGCAGGCGGGTGTAAGCAAGACGATTCATCAACATTATCACTGACGGCTGCAGTTAGCCGACGAAGAGAAGAGTACTTCCTAACCGAGGAAAACTAAGATACCAGAGGTACATTCACGTATACAAGGTGTCCGGAACATAAGAATAAACTGGTAGCAAGAATGAAACGATCTATGAGAAAGATTTAAATATGTCGGACATCCATCATTTCGTGTTTCGTCCTTGACATCAAAAATTCATAGTATATCTAATATTCTATCTCATCGATCTTTGAACGTTCAATAATTTACTTCCTCATTAAATTTCGTAGAAAAAAAAAAAGAAGTCACGATAATGTAATTTTGCTATTTTATTTCCGTTTTAATATTTTTTTTTTTCTTTTTTTTTCTTTTTTTACTTGATAAAAATAGTTCAATAATTTTTTCTTCAAAATTTCTATAGAAACTAATAAGGAAATGAATCATTGTGTTTTGAATCGACGAACGAAAAGTTGCAATCATTTGCATGAGAAGAAAAGTAGTGTCACTGAATAAACCACGATCGATCGTTTAAATTCTTCTCTTTTTTATTGTCCCCCAAAGGCACGCGTGTCAAACACGACTGCTCTTGCATTCGGAATGATCAATGGACGGAGATAATGGCAAGGAGATTATCATTTCGCGATAACATTGCACGAAGCGAGCTAATATGACGTGCGTGCAACAATCAATAATAGACCGAATGAGATTAAAGGAGAAATATTATGAGTTGTAACGTGCTCCTTGATAACGCGTGCGATTAGGTATATGCATAAATGCAATAAATACGATCTGTGAAAAATATACAAAAAGATAGGAAATATAAACATTTTCAAATAATTAATAAATATATACAGATGTAACATACGCACATACATGTATGAAAATAAAAATCAATATGTATATTACATACATAAAAATAAACACGATACTATATCATTTCTAACGTTATCACGATAATAAGAACATTATCATTAAAATAATCATAGGCAAAATAAAAAATCTAAATAGGTAAATAAAATAGTAATACTGAATAAAAAAAAAAAGAATTATACAACACGAAGCTATTAGAAAAGATAATGCACTTATAAAATCAATAAAAATCAAGTTAACAGTAAAGATTGACTATCCAATGAATACTACCTAGACTGATAATCGATCCATTAATAAATCAATCGTCGATTCGTTCGAGTAATGATAATTACCTAAATGGATATAGTGTAATGAATTGATTGCAATCAATTTTTTTGTTCGGAAGTAGCTACCTACCGCGAAATAATACATGACGAGTAAAGAAATTCTCTACGTAAGTGTACGTGTGTGTGTGTGTGTGTGTGTGTATGTGTGTATGCACGTGCTCAATGACGCGAGACAAACCCTTCTCAAATGTATCGTACGTATGTACGAAATGAAAATGCTTCTTCACCGACAACGAGACTCGACGTACGATATTTGCATGCACCCAGTAAGGTCACGTGCCATCTCCCACGCCCGCCACGTACGTTAGATACGATCTTCTACGATCTACAAAGAGAGAAAAAGAGAGAGAAAAAAGAAAGAGAGAAAGAAAGAGAGAGAGAGAGAGAGAGAGAGAGAGAGAAGATGTTAAAGCGACTTTTCGAAGGGACGACGCCTTAATTACGAGCTTCAGGCACTAATACTTTTGTATGAGTACGCGTAATGCGTTTGAATGCTCACCGGCTGACCTTGAAAAATATTTCTCAGCATCGCTCTTAACATCCTCCACGCTCTTTAACGTCCGGATAAACGCCTTCAAAAGAGAAAGAGAGAGAAGAGAGAGAGATAGATAGAGAGAAAGAAAGAGAGAGAAAGAAACTTATCGTGATCTTCCGCGTTGTCGATCAAACGCGTTCGCTCACCGACTGCGTTCGGTCGTTTAATTCCAGCAGACTTTTTACGTGGCACGTTAATTGCCTCGATTCGTGCCGAGCGGCACGGTCGGCTCCTGGGATTTTTCAAAATCACGATAGATCGCCGATAGATTGAAATCGTGGATCCTTTTACGCAACGCCTACCACGATTAACCTACGATTTTTAAGGATCGCTTAGGTTTCGCTTGTACGTATATACTACATATATTGTCTATGTAGATATCTGTGTATATATTTTCTCATCACCTAATATCCAAAGCACGAACCATCCGTCCATCAAAACTGTCATTTTTCAACATTTAACGAGTGAACTAAGTTGCGACCTTCTGCTATCGTGAGAATTTCATTTCAGGTATTTGTAATTATATTTAATGAAAAGAAACTGTTGGAGATTTATTTTGACTTTCTTTTTTTTTTTCTAACTCGCTCGCGTTTGTTTTATTTGATGTTCTGAATGGGATTTTTGATATTTCATTCTTTATAACGTCAACTTTTTTTTTTTTAAGACAATTGCAGAAAAGCAGACAATTATATTTACATCTGACTTGGTCACGTCAAATTCCCATAGTGTTGTAAGAAATTAAATATTTTATTATATTACTATACTAAATTTTGAATAAAAAAATATAATGCTTTTATTTTCATATATACAAAAATATATATATATATATTATATATTTATACTTATTCGTTATGTTATAATATATATGTAAATATTATAACAAAGAAATAAAATAGTTTACTTAATTGCCAAACTTTGGCTAGTACATTATTTTTTCTCTAAAAAAAAAAAAAAAAAAAAGAAAAGATTGCATCGTTAAAAATCGAGTAAATAAAATCTTCCGAAGGTTACTCGATACGAGAACGCGCGAACTTTTCATTCGTGAGATTAATCGTGCGCACTGCCGGATCCTGCCTGAAAATCCCCAAGTGAAAAAAAAAAAAAGAGAACGAAACAGAAAAAAAAATGAACGGATAAAGAAAAAAAGATCGGATGGCCGTCGTCGTCGTCGTCACGTTCATGACGCGCGTCTAAAATATCGACGTCCCGTTGAAACACGCGTCATGCGCGTAGGTCGAAAAGCAAATAGAGAGACATAGAAAGGAGAGAAACAGAGAGAGGAGAGAGAAAGCTCGCTTCGTTTATTCAGCTTGTAACGAATAGCATTCTCGTCCTTCTCGTGATTTTCCATTTTCATGGAAGATCCGTACATGGTCGATTTATGATGTTCAAAGATTATCTCGAATCCCATAATTCGCATTTCTACTACATCGATCGTGTTCGATAGGATACGAAAAAAAAAACTTGATCTCTTTTTCTACACAAAATTTATAATTTTTTTCAAAATCAGACACAACCCTTATAACCCTTTATAAGGGTTATATATACGTATTTTAAAAAATAATCTAACGATAAGGTACGAGCGAAACGTAAAGATTATTATCTAATATCTCTTAAAAAGAAAATTGTAATTACAATTGTAATCAATTTATTATAACGAATTATGTATATTATGAATAAATCCAGATTAGATAATGAAGATAATTCTAATCACTGTGATATAATAATGATTTGCCTTTTATCAAGAGATTGTTAGACGAGACTCGCAAATGAAATCGTATGGGTATTCCAATTCTTGTTTTTTATTT